>NC_036630.1:304350-594165 GCF_900079805.1 Fusarium fujikuroi IMI 58289 | reverse complement strand
CCCCCCCCCCCCCCCACGTTCATAAGCCAATGCTGATTACGTTACATCTCAAGCACCGCAGTCAGGTATCCTCGAAGCACACTCCGAGTTGTGTGATCTATACTTCATCCCGTACACACCAAGTCTTTGTCCACGCATTGTCAAATACACATAAAGCGTGGGCCTGCAAACATCCTGGGACGCAAGTGGTGAAATAGTGCCAAGTAAACACACACAGATTTGCTGGCAATTCTGCTTTCCTAGATTCATATCATTAGAGTAGAAACTTAGGCAATGTTCGGAGATCGTACCGAAACTCGTCAATATTGGGTTTAAGTTTATGTAACGCTCAATAAGACAGATCAGTCTTAGTTAAGGTCCAGTAAGAGGCTAGGAAAGCGATTCTCCTCCCCGGGGTTATCGCGACATTCTCGCTGAACATGGATTTGATCATCACGTCTGATTCCTCTGTAAAAGATTGGATGTTCAGACGATACACAGAGCTCCACGAGAGTAGGGACTTGAGCCATGATTGGTGAGACAAGGTTATTAATGTAGAAATTGTCGAGTTCAACCATGCTCTTAGGCCGATAGGGCTTGTCACCATCATGCGAGACGAGGCGACCGTGCAATCTCACAAACCACAGCGTGAAAGCAAATCGGCGGAGGCGAGGCCTTCCGTTCAGAGCTGTAGCCAGTTCATTGACGGTTCGGTCCTGTCGCAAAAGATTAGCCATGAAGAATCAGAGGCGGAGATATTTCTTACAAAAGCAAGTTGGTAGTTAAACCATACCAACGACCACAATCTCAAATCGCTATACGAACTTATGCATGGTGTGTCTTCATGAAGAACGAGTGACTCGAGCTGAGGGAAGTCCTCTCTGACTTCCCCGAGAATCTGATGGTCTAAGCTTGGGAACACACGTCGAAAGTTTTGTCTGTTCTCCGTTCTGTCGATACGCAGGGCCTTGAGACCTTGGCTGTGGGGGGACTTTTTCAAGATCACGTAATATCGCCTATTGAATCCTTTGGGCAGTTGAACGGCTCCGAGAGTGTCGGGTTCGAAGCGTCGAACGACCGCGTTGAAATTGGATACCTCAGGCTCGTCGAGAAATGTTAGGGAGAAGGGTGTATCGCCGTTGGTCGACCATAAGCCGGTCTTGCGTAGGGCCTTGTTAAAGGCGAGGATGTCCCGATGAGTTGGCAAGCTCAGAGAAAAGTCCACCCCGCAAAGTCGATCTATCAAGTGAAGCAAAATGGCAAAATGCTCAACATCGCTTCGTGGAAATTGCAAAGGCACACGGGCATCGTGACTCCAACCATAATGGGTTCTGAAGGTCACAAATCTGCAGTATTGGTTAGGGTCGCTACATTTGGTACCTACTCAATCGGGCATTACTAACCTCGTGAAGGTTTCGATCAAATGTCTCATGTTCATTGAGATCGCGTCGCAGTGACATGTTCCAGTCAAAAGTCTCTACTATAGTTTAATGCACAAGAAGAAACAATGCCTCTTATTTTCAGGTCTTAGGTCAACATGTCTCAGCTGCGATCGGTGCTGGTCAGATGAGTAAAATTGGTGATTTACCAGTCACATGCACGAAGACAACAAGAAGAAAATACCACTTGCTGCAAAACTCGCATTTTGATTCTTAAAGACCCCAGTCGAAGTCGTCAGAACATTAACTACTGTTAAACCACAGATTCTGATGGCCGACAGAAGGTGAGATATCTTCGTACATGGCGCAGAAATCCAGCCCTTCAACTTCATCCTCATGCCCCCCCTTCAGCTCGAAGCACCCACCAAGCTTTAGTTTCCCAAAACCTTCGGGAACAAGTACTTCTGTGAGGGATCCTCAGAAGACTCTTCAGAAATGTTCCACGAGCCGTCTGTGAGAGTCGCTCGGTAGAATATAGGATATTTAGTTGCCATGCAAACCTCGTCGAGCCCTTTCGCATGGGCGGCAAAATAGGTAACCAGCAATCTGCATACGCCTTCAAGCCTACGAGCGTTGACAGGCGGCAGGCCTTTCTTCATAGCCATGGCCAGAAGTTCCGCTCTTAGGACATCAATGGCATTTTTACTGAATCGGGCTTCTTGGAGAGTGAATGCAAGCCGACGTAGCCGCCGCATATTTCGAAGGCATGAAGCGACTCCCTCGATTCTTCGACACTTCAAGGCGTGTGAGCAGCCGCAGTAGGATTCAATTAATAACAAAGTGATACTTACCAATCGATGCTTATCGCTGTCATTCATGTGAGGCGGCCAAAGAGCGGAATGTGTAGTATCATCGCAAACATTCAATGAGTCCAGCTGAGGAAAGCCTTCGCTGATGCTCTTGATAGGCGTAAATCTAAAACTTGTAATAGCTGACAAATCGCCGACTCTGCGGGCAGGTTGTGCATTGAGGCGCAGTGAAGTGAGATGGGAGCCGTTACGCCTGAGTTCGTTGTAGTGGCGGCCGGAGTAAGCTACATTAGGAGGCACAGCAATTCCCTCTAGGGTTCCTGCTTTGAACTTTCCAACTATCTTGCCAATTGTCGATTCTTCGCCGTATTTTTCTAAGTAGAGATGCTTTGGGCCTTCCCAGTCTGGGCCCTTGCGAATGAGGTTGAGGAATTTGCGTGTTTCTTGTGCGAATTCGAGCCAGATAATGAAAACAATGCCGTGGAGACCAGGTGTATCTGCCAGAAACCGCCCGATGGGTATGCTCTTGATTCCATAGCCTTGAAGCCAAGCATTCATTTCGCGGAGGTTGTTAAATCTTGTAACTTCAAAAGTCACAAGCCTGTCACAGAAATAAGCGAAGAACTTGGATTGCAACCGCAGGGGAGGACACTAACCTCGCGTGACAATGGACCAGATGACGAAATGGAGCTGTCTTGCGAGTATGGTAGGCGTTGAGGCTGTTTGTCATTTCCTTCATGTTACCAGAAAACTTGAGGTGCTTGCAGAGTTTAGGGAGAAGTATTTCGCGAAAACGCTTTGATACGAGCGTCCAGTCCTTTATCTCATTAACGGAAAGGTTGTCCCCGATCATGCATAGAATCTCGGTGGGCATGGTCGCGAGTTCGGGAGTTGTAGATGTTGCCGCCATGATCGCGATTCTCTGCAAGGCACCACCTGGCAGAGCAGACAAGCGGATCGAACAAAGAAAAGAGATTGCATGCAATCAAGCTTGCGAAGTGAAAAGATGGTTTAAATGTCAAGAAGGCTGACGCCTCCACCTGCAATGTGGTGAAGGATTGTGAATGAAGCACGTTCTCTGTGGTGAGGCAAGAAAAGAAAACGAGATCAGAGAGAAAACACACGAGTTAAAAAGAAGTGGAGAGGTTAAAGTAGCTCGAGGTTTTGGGTTGTTTGCTAAGGTAGAGAATGGTCACTGTGAGCCAGCGAATAATAGATAATGCCAACCACTGCCAGAAAATGCAAGAAATCACGTAAAGCTTCATAACTTGCATAAAAGAAAATATGCAGACATCAATTCTATCATCAAGGCCCTACCTGATATTAAGCCAATCAAAAGTATTTAACAACTCAAATCTAAAGTTCAGCCTCCCCGTTAAACCAGAACTGAACTGGTCCAATGACCCAACGTTACTCATCAGATCCATATTATTGAGATGATAATCCAACACACGCTGTATAACAGTCTTGCAGCTCGCACAAAGATCACCGTTTGGTGCTGATGGGTGAACCCAGTCCAAGAAACCAACAAGCAGACTGAGCTGCTGAACAATGCTTGATCGGCTTAGGCGACTGTCCTTGGGATGTTTGCCTTGAAAAGTTGGACTGAGTAGTTCAAGACAGAGAATGCCACCGCCTGGCACTGCAAAGGCCATGAGCTACATAAAGTGTCAGAGCGTTCCAAAAGGGAGTAGGACAAACAACTTACCAGCCACTCCATATCTCGTCGAATATCACGGAATCGATCCTTGTGCATCCAGAACATCAGAGTAAGCGTTATCATCTCATATGAAACTAAAAGAACATCTCCTTCATCTGGACACCCATATTGAAGGAGTAGCCTTTCGAGCAAGAACATGTTCTGCAGATGTGTGAGTCGGATGAATATTTTCAAGGATACAACGTTTGCCTCGACTGGAGGGTCAGAAAGGTCTTTGTCGTACGACCGTATCTCTGCTTTGGGAAGAGGAAGATCGGTAGGGTCATCAGGATCATAAACAAGACACCTGGGAAGTTCGGCAAAGATATTTAACTGCCGTTGCTTCAGATTTCTTGAGGGATTAGCAAGCATTTCTTATTGCTTGGACGGATATTGAATACCTGATAGTCTCAACAGTCGCATTGGCGCCAGAAGCAAGACTAATATCAATAATTTCGTTCAATATCTGAGCCATCAAGTAACCAGCTCGACAGATACTCGAAGGATAAACACCGCCTCTTAAGTTCCAGCCACGACTATCAAGCTCAGACACGACTCTCTCAAGCGCAGCCCCTCCAGCAAGAAGGTCCTCATCACTCAAATCCAGTGGTGGTGGTGTGGAGCAGAAGCGCGGATTAAGCAGTGGAGGTCGTCCCGTAAAAGCAACAATAGCTTTGTCAAGATTATAAACTCGACCGAAAAGACGTCGTTTGTGTTCCGAACTCAGTGATGGTCTGTAATGTCCAGTGAGCTTCTCGGCGTGGACTCCAAGATAAGTCATCACGGAAACGGCATCCGCAAACGAGCTCCAACAAATAAGACCTGTCGCATTCTGTAAGTGGTTGGCGGGGAGCGGCAAGAAAGTCACAACTTACTGGCATCCCCCACAACCATTGATTCCATGATCGCCTTCTGGAACAGAAGATCCAATATGATGACATTGGCCAGCGTAAAGTGTCGAGCCAAGTTGATGCTGTGCCTCAAGAACGCCAAAACCGGCTTGTTCGCCGTTCCGCTCTCCAAGACATGGAACTGGTTCTTCTCAATCGGGTCAAAGGACCCTGGTATCCGTCTCAAAACACTCCAGAGTAGCCCTATTGACTCCCATCGCAGATTCGGTCCACAAAGCTGATTTACCCACTCTTGTGAACTGGTATCAATGTCTTGAAATGGCTGTGCCGTGTTATTGCAGATTTGTTGCGCGATGAGCTCAAGATTAAGCTTCCGCCGTTCTAGCTTCGTCCCGAATGTTGCTTCCAAGGAGTTGATGACAGCTGGAACAGTTAGGTTGGACCATAATCTATTCTCATTCTTTGTTCCTTGTGAAATCATGTGTTCGTAGGAAGGACCAAAGACGCAGCCAAGAAGTGCAAGACATGACTGTTTTATCGACGGTGGGAGTTCTTGGAATCTTATTGGCTTGTTTGAATGTGAGCACGGCGTGCATGCCTCCTGGGAGTCAAGGTCGGATGAGTCAAGCTGTGAAAGGCAGTTCTTGGCTTCTTCAAAGATCTCGTTATGGCCTGCTCGACCAAAGAATGGCGGCGTAGGAACCGGCGTTTCCATGATCAATTAGTTTTCAGGCTTTTCGAAACTTAGGTGAGGTTTCTTCCTGTTATCCACAGTTCCGAAGATGGTATTGCATAAGGCCTGGAGTTATCCGCAGACGAAGGAAGATATTTGCGCCCTGATGATTATCTTGGGCTCGATATGGTCGCTCCGTGCTATTTTGACTTAATGGATTAGATATACGATCAACTTTTACTGTTGAAGATTCGATATCATTATTCTCTCCAGATTGGTAATCTGATGTCTATCAAATGCTGACGCGGGGGGCGAAGTCGGATCCTGCACCACGTCACTTGCATTTACACGCTATATGGATTTATTGAGTTTCGATGCCAAGCCCCTTATCCCTACAACATCGTGAAACCTATTCTACATAAAAACCTTGCAATGAGATATTTCCTTGGCCCTTCTGGATAACTCTAATCTCATATTTGTTCTAGTGGCCTCCGATCCGGATTTCTCATCGATAGTCTTCAGTACAACCGCTAATATCAGAGCATTACTCGACGGAGATCAAACGGTACTAAGGCACCAGTGTTTGTTTCTCTTCAATGACATAGAAACTGACGGATCCGACCTAGGGACCTTAGTGTAAGGCAGACATAATTCTAGGTTCGAGATCTCCCAAGCGGGAGATTTAATGACGAACGACAGAAGTCTATATACTCAGGGACAGGGTAGTTGAGGAGGCGAGAGACATTGAGTTGGTGTATCCCTTTTCTCGTAGTCCACTGACAGAAGTCATGACTGCGAGGCGAGTGTCTCTACCCAAAAGGGAAGCTACGAAGCCATGATATCTGTAGAGCAGACATAATGTCAATCGAGTGTTCTGGACCAACAGAAGCTCTCAGTTAGTGAAGTCGCATGCCTGTCATCAGAGCTGGCCAAATGAAATTTGACTGGGGACGACAAAATTCATGTTTCATTAGCACCTCTAAGGCAAAAACGTTGAAGTCATTTAGATTATTATATGTGAGTCTTAGCATTATACTGCCAAGAATTGAATGCAGGCAATGCCATAATGCTAGATCACATCTAGTAACGTCTTTTAATGAGGTTACTTTTTCCTCCTATCGGGTAGGTCTTCATCCTTTATCTGACTTGAGTGTGGCGGTGTGTGGCTTGGTCACCCACTTCCCCGGCTGTCGGGTTCCGATGAGCCACGGAAAAACGGAACCTCAACGGCCGGACCAATCTTGAACATTCAATCATCAACAACGACATCCGCAACTCTCAGCTATAACATCCGCAACGATCCGCCTGGCTCCATGGAAACGTGATGCCTGACATTGTATGAGCGCATTCTCATTTCCGATCATCCATTGCCGCGCGCAGCTCCATGTCAGGTCAAGAGACCTCTCCACAGTCTCCCCCCGCCAATACACCTAAGCATCGACGACCCTGGACAGCAGCCGAGGATGCGACTCTGAGGACTCTTGTTGGACACTTTGGTGCTAGTAGGGGATCTGAGGGTAGGTGGAAGGACATAGCATCTGGCCTTGAGGGCCGGACGGCCAAGGTGAGTCGCTATCTCCGCATGCGCCCCAACGCGATCATTACCCTGCATGATGCACACTCACTGCTAAATGAGACGAGATGAGACAAGACGGGGACTGACTGCCTTTTAGGATTGCCGAAAAAGATGGCTTCACTCATTGGATCCCTCTTTGCGCAAAGGTCGGTGGACATCTCAAGAGGATGAGATCCTCCTCTCAGCTTACGCTCGACTTGGACCGCTTTGGAATGAAATTGGTAAACCCGCCACTTCTGCAGTTACCATATAGTCTAACGCACGCTAGCGCTTCTCATTCCTGGGCGAAAGGATGACCAATGTTCCAAGAGATATAATGATATCTTGAACCCATCTGCTAAAAACCGTCTTAGCGACTGGACTGCCGAGGAAGATAACCTTTTACGTCAAGGTGTAGCAGCGTTGGGCCATCGATGGGTCGCCATCTCATCACGGATACCTGGAAGACCTCCCCTCACCTGTCGTAATCGATGGCGTACGCTCTCACGACTGTCACATAACCGACAGAGCAGATCTCAAGGCACTACCCCGTCATCCTCGTCTCAGATGTCCCCATTCGATAATGGGATTTCACCAGCGGCTCATAATCCAAACCTCGGTATTGAGACAAACCATGGAGCGACGACTGACTTGATGCACTTTCCAATGGATGCCGATATGGGTCATGACCAAATGGGATCGAGCTTTCTCGACTCAGCCTTTTTCGACACCTTTACAGGCCCTTCCCCATCGCCATTGAGAGAATCCGACCCAAGTGATGAAACAGAAACGCCGAACGACGTATCTGCCCCAGGTGCTGCCTCAGAAAATACTGCACCTGTTCCTGATCTTTCTTCGAGTATCGCGACCCAGACACAAAGCGACCCTAAACCATGGCCTCAGCCTCCGAAACCGCCCCAAGCGCAGCAACATCAAAATGCTCCGAATGCATCTTTCATGCCATCGCCCTCTACTTGGTCATCACTGGGTACAATGCTGCCACCTGGAACTTCTCCCACGGATCAGAATATGTGGCTAGGAATGACTGGCAACCCTCCAACACCGAAGAACTGGACAGCCCCAGGACCAGCAGACTCATCGAACTCATTGCCCCAGTCATTCACTGAACAGTTTCAAGTACCAGCAGTACCAGGAGTGCCAGCATCAACTCAGCAAACCATTCACCACCATCATCATCACCATGTCCATCATCATTTTCATCACTATCATCACTACCCAGGCAATGGAGATCAATGGCGACAGCTGGAGCAGCAATCAGAAGCCGAGGCGATGCAAGCACATTTACAAAACGAGAACGGGCCTCAAAACCCAGGGTGATGCGCTCAGCCTAACAGATCCCACTTCGCAAAGTCACGTTAGCACGTTGGCCTGGATAAGCCGCCCAATCACCCGGATAAGACACAATGACCGGGGTACAATGTTATGCAGAAAACCCTACCCCAAATCGACACCGACTTCCATTCTGCCAGCCACTTTCTGTCATGTCTTTGTGTTGCTCTGTGTCGCCAAGCAAGATGCAGGCCGACACTAACAACGAAGCAGCGCTCGATATTGTCCCCCGTTAGATACCGCTGTTCTGTGCCCCAACATACCGACCTCTCGACCTCGCGAAACGCCACATACGGATACTGCACATTTTGCCAGGTCAGCATGGTGAGCCTGTTCGCTGCACCCTCCATACCGCATCTCTTGACGATAGCCCGAGTTATGAGGCGTTATCCTACTGTTGGGGTGATCCGCATATATGTCACATCATAGAAGTTGATGGTCAACAAGCTACAGTCACCGAAAATCTGTATAATGCACTCCGGAGGTTGCGATTCGTTGACCGAACGAGGCATATTTGGGCAGATGCGCTTTGTATCAACCAAGCGGATACGACTGAAAGGACCCATCAAGTCGGATTGATGAGAAACATTTACTCATCCACCATAGAAGGAATATTGTGGCTTGGGGAATTCTCTGGCATCAGCGAAATAGGCGCGAACTCAGTCGCACAACAGACTGTTGCAACGGCATTCAAATTGATCAGATCACTGGCTGAAGACCATCACTGGAATTCTCAAGAGCATGCACAGTCGATGGCAAGAGAAGAAGCAGATGCCCTCACTGCTCTGCTGAATCTTTCGTGGTGGCAGCGAGCCTGGACTGTGCAAGAAGCGGTTCTCCCGAAGAAAGCAACTCTGTACTGCGGAACAATGCAACTACGGCTATCGGAAGTCAAGCGTGCGCATCTCATGTCCGTAAGTCATGATCGGAAGGGATGCTGCATCACAAATCCTGAGTGTTACGACGTTCTCTGCAAGTTCTGGGACTGTATCGAAGGGTTTCGCCTTCTACAAGAAGAATCCGATAGAGATATTTTGGTGAGAATGGCTTTGGAAATGTTTCGGTTTCGCCATGCATCTGATTGGAGAGATTGCGTGTACGCATACTTGGGTCTAGGGAGCAGGGCCTTGGCTGACTATACTATCCCTCATGAGATGGCGTTCAAATATGTTGTGCGTTCGCTTATTCAAGAGTCAAATAATCTTGGACCTTTGATTCGCATTGCGGAGCATGCTGAAACACGCTTAGCGACTTTGCCTTCTTGGTGTCCTGACTATGGATTGTCTTTTCCGGAGACCTACGAGAACTTGGACCAAGAGTTTGGGTGGCTTTGCATGTATAATTGGTACCAAGCTGGGGGTAGGGACGGGCCAACTAGTAGGTTTTCACTTATCGATTCGAGACTTGAGCTGCGAGGCATTGTCATTGATAAGATCACGAACGTCGACGGGCCGATTTATAACCCCGATACAAAGGACGATGTTCTCTCTGCCTGGCATCATGATCGAGATCCTCGCATCTGCTGCCGAGGATCATATGAGGAAGGCGGATGGTGCGAACTCATGCGTGATATCTTCATTGTTTTCTCCAACAAGCCTCGAGATTACAGTAAACCTCGCACGAGAGCTGGTTTCGAGGCAATGATTAATTCCCTTTGGGATCCCAGATCTCAACTCTCTGTCTTCCAATATCAGACCTGCCATACGGAAACGAGGTTGGTTGGCCATGCGAGAGTAGATATGCAGGCGGGAGATGTTCTATGTGTTTTGCTTGGGGGAAATATGCCATTTATACTAGGACCACTTGATGATGGAGTTTTTGGTTATGTTGGGCAGGCGTTTGTTCCTGGGATCATAGATGGGGAAGCCCTTCAACAGGGACATGGGTTGGAATGGATCACCCTGGTTTGAGCTTTGGACCAGACGCCATAGTGATGTTAGTGATTTCTACTGGTTAACGGCAGATCTCATCTACTTCAACATAATAGTTCGTATGTGAACAAAATAAAACAAAATCAGTCTTATGAGCGTCTGATCGTGAAGAGAAAGAAAGCCTTTTCTCTTCTGTTTTTCTTTTCTCTTCTCCTTCTCATTTTCCTTTTCGAATTGGCTGCCATGATGAGCGTATGCTTCTGACTGTTTCCCATTCGTCAAAGACCGAGAAGTTACCTCTTACCGGGAGTGAAGAGGAGAACCTGAAACATGAGTAGCCAAGAAAAGCTAATCTTGCGTCAAGCAGGGCCAGCTCGTGAGACATTCTGCCGTGATTTCGGCCCTGGCTTTCGCTCCCCCATCCTCGCCTCTATTTCTCTGTCGAGCGGTAAGTGATGCAAGTATGTGGCGTTGTCAAACAAACATGGCTCACCGCTTTGCTGAGTATGTATCCAGCCAAAAGGTCAAATACTTGAAAGTTTGCATGGATGGCAATTGTATTGTATCGAGATTCGGTTCAAGACGATCAACCAACTTTGGCCTCGGAAGAGACAACAAAGTACCGCAAAGTTTAAACTGAAGGCTGTACGACTCGGAGAGGGACGTGGACAGATCCCATCTGCGACATCTGCATGAATTATGACCGGGCTAAGCTGCAGTCGGCTCTGAATGGGTATATACCCTCTCCACAAGGATAAGCGAGATCTGAATCAAGATCTGCTGGCTTTCAGTGCCATTCGATATCATTCTGCACGATAAGTTCCAGTATCACATTCCTATCAATTACTCATCAATGAATACCCCCGCAGTGGATGCTGTAGGTTCCAGATGAGATTACGACCTTGATCAAGGGTCTTTTTGTCTTAGCTGTGCGTCGATCAAGGTTGATGATACTCTGTTTTCGTAGAGTTGCAGACCGCTCTGGGGGAGAAGAGATTAGGCACATGCGAATATTGCATGCGTGAGTAGATAATAATCAGTACCGGTGAGTGTAGCACAGATGATACAAAGTTCAATAGTTGGAGTTAGAAAAGAATATTTGGATGTGAAGGTAGACATCGAGTGATGATCTGCGACTATAATATTACATGGCTCAGCCCGTGTCTACCTCATCATTCTCGGTAAGATATATACTCCTCAATTTGTGTCTTCAAGTCAATGACAATCCAGTTTCCGTCTTGGAATTGACCTATAATGAGCGGTCCTGCAAGCCACGACAGCCACCCCCTCAGTAACGACGCGGCCTGTCCGGCAGATGTCCCCGCTTGTAGGCCTCATTGAGACCCTCAGCCAGCCTATATTACCATTTCGGTCCATCTGCAGCACGCGATTGCAGTGCAATTGTAGGCGGCGCATTTAGTGTAGCTGTTCCGTGTTTGTTGACGCTGAGGAGCGCAATCATAAACAGTTGGCCCTAACTATGGAACGCTTCGGCCCGCAGCGATCCGTAAGGGCTAACTAGCATAGCTTGTCGTGACGAAACTCCGAGACACGGGCTGGCGCGAGGGGGGGGGGGGGGGGGGGGTAAAACATGCAGACCGATTGACCTCCCGAATACGATCGGTCCTTCGAGATAACAGTTTTCCTGGGCTGTATCAGAATCTCACTCAGACATGCTTCCTTTTTGAAATGTATGACTGGCTGTTAACTGCTGCTACTGGAGGAACATAGAGACAATCATCTCTGAGAAGCATTTCTGTGGCGTAGCTGACCACTGAGCTAACGCTGTCATAAACAAGGGTTCAACTCAGCTGCAGCCCAAGTGCAAATCTTCTCCTATTACACTGACCATGTCTTGCCAATGAGGGGTTTTGGCCTGCAGCATTGACCACTAGCTAAGCCGCAACTCGAAACTAGCAAAATCAGGCAGAAAATGGTCGCTGTATGTGACGACAATTGGCTACGGAGGGGATATCAGCTTGCAACATACCCTTGATCGTGCATTCCAATAGAAGAGTATGTTCACGATCAGCAATGTAGTGTCTTGTACATGAGAAGAAGGAGAGAATAGAAGCATATGGTATGAGATGGAAGAGAGTGAGAAGATGTATAAAAAGATCAACCTGCATCTCGAGACGATACTCCTCCTTCACTTCATCACTCACTCACTTCACCACACAACACAATAGCCTTTCAACCCAATAACATCTATTCAAAATGTTTGTCTACCAAGGAAAGATGAACTGGTGGACGTACGCCAAGGACGAGACCTTCGTCGTCATCCTCCCCAACGGCCCAGTCCGCGTCGGTGACAGCGTCTATCTCTTCTGGAAGTGGACAGTCGACGCCAAAGGCGTCAAGAACGGAAACGTCTTCCAGACCATCAGCGTCGACTCGGTCACACAGACCAGTGCTACTGATGTGACCTTTGTCCTCAAGGGCTCATGGTACAGCTTCACCGTCACCACAAAGGGCGGGTATGAGAACATCAGCATCATCATGAGAAACCCCCAGGGCGGTGTCAGCGACCCCATGCCCCTCAAGCGTGAGTGGAAGTCTGACAAGGAGCTCACTGGCACGACTCGCATCTGGACTGGAAAGTTCAAGTGGATGAGCTTTGCGCGGGACGAGCATGCCATCTTCATTGTCCCTGATGGCTTTGGTGAGGGCAAGCCTATCATCTCGACATGGCAGTGGACCAAGGCTTCCAACGGCAAGACGAAGGAGCCGTCGTTCCGTGCTGAGACCCAGAAGAATGTCACTGGGCTTGGAACTGATACTGTCAAGTTCTCGTACAAGTCTTACTATGATATCAAGTGCACTTGGGACGGTAAGAAGGATCAGCTTGATGTTTGGGTAACAGAAGGTGCCCACAGCGAGGATGTTGGTGACATGATCCGCTCTGCCATCATTGAGCGTTCAACTCACTCTCAGTAAGTTGGCCACTCGGCGTATGGTAGCTTTGCTAACTTGCAACAGTGACTTTAACCCTCCTTTCCCTGCTCCCACCAAGAGTGAGTGCGATCACTATCTCCCCCAGCCCCAGGCTTCTCTCCCTCGCCTCGTGTGCCCTCTCCCATTCCCCAAGGACCTCCTTGAGACCCTCGCACACACTGCCGCATACGTCGACCAGTGCGGTTACCTAGCCAAGTATGCTCAAGATGTACGTTTGACTCTTTTCTCCATCTTCCGACGCAGGCTCACTTTTCTTAGCGCTTCGCCGCCCTCGATGCCGATTACCACTTCTCCCTTGAGCAGATCAAGGCTCTCAAGATTGAGATCGAGAACATCAACAAGACCAAGGGTGACCTCACTACTGACCGTGACGCCGCCATAGCCAAGGCTCAGAAGCTCCAGGAGGCTCTCGACAAGGCCTTGAAGGACGGTGAAGGCTTCCAGAAGGAGATCGCCAGACTCAACAAGGTTATCTCTGACGACAAGCTCAAGGATGCCGAGGCTCTCAAGCTCCTTGAGAAGACTCGCGCCGAGCTCAAGGCCTCTCAAGAGCTGTGTTCCAAGTTCCAGGCTGAGATCGCCCAGAAAGATGCTCAGATCGCTGAGCAGGGCGCTACTATCAGCAACCTCCAGAAGATCATCATCACTCTCGAGACTACTATTGCACAGCTCCGTGCAGAGATTACAGTCAAGACCAATGAGAACGAGCAGCTCGCCAAGGCCAACATCACCCTCGAGGGCCAAAAGCGTGACCTCGAGGGCTCCGTTAAGGACCTTCAAGATGAGCTTGCTCGTGCTCAGCAGAGAATTAAAGAACTGCAGGAGACTGCCAAGAGCCACGCGGCCAAGGACAAGGAGATCCGTGATGCCAAGGCTCGTGCCGATTCTGAGGCGGCTAAATCAGAGGAGGAGGCTGCCAAAGCTTTGGCTGAGGTTGAGAAGTACAAGCAGTGGGCTTTCGACAACAAGGTTAAGATAGATCTCACCAACTACTGATGCCTGGGATTCCTGCCGCTGCACTTGGTTCCGGTGGGGCTCTCGTGTCATAAGATGTTGAGATATTGTTGGGTTGTAGGCGCCATCTGCTTAGCGGCCTGGGAGCTGAAGAGGAGATGGGGCGTGGAGAGGACAGCTTAGCTGCTAAGTAGTCCTGATATCTAAACTTAATATATTCCCTTTGTTATCAACTTTACCTGCCGAATGTTAATGTTCTCTGTCCACTAGGGTATGGTTGGCTTATCATATCAACGTAACACCATGCGAAAGACAACCAGTGATGAAGCCTATCAGAGTTGCTGTTCAATGTTCATATACGCCAAACTCTATACAGCTTAAAGAAATTCTATCCCGCGCTAAGGTGTGCCATCTATCCCATCGTACATAAAAGTTCCATCCAAGACACATGTGCTCGCAAAATAATAACCCTTGGCCAATTTGCTTGATGGATTATCGTTGAGCGTTCTCCTCCATCACAGGCGCATCTGGACCCTCTGCTCGAGACTTCTCAGCATCCATCTCCTGCTTATGCTTCTTGCCCAGGAATGGGAAGAAGAAGTATGGATGGAAAATGGTCAAAGTCCATACGGCAATGAGAATCATGGCTCCGTCAAGGATTAGGAATGTTGTCTCGTTTTGCATGAGAGAGCTGCCCCAGCCCATCTGCATTTCTGGGATACTAGACAATATTAGCACGAAAAGTCAAGGTCAGATCTGAGGAGGGCTTACCGGTAGATGCAACGGATGATAATGGCGATGTAAGCAACGGTCAAGGCGTAGACAAAGACCTTAGTCTTCTTGTCACTTGCTCTGATGACCTTGACGTTTCCGTTGCCAGACGATTCACTCTCCGTAGCAGTCTCATCACCAGCCCTGACAGCAGCACCATTCTTGATAGCCTTGTGTCTTCTCCAGATATAGATCATCATCAGGCCACCACAGAAGATCATGTTTGCCATCTGAAAGACAACACCAGCAACAAGAAGACCAGAACCAACATCAAGCATGCCCTGGTCATTGTTGTCTCCATTAGTGGCAGCTGAGGAAACACCACCGCCAGCAGCCTGGATAACAATAGAGAAGAAATCCGTGCCAACAAAAACCCAGGGGTATAGAACAGGCTTAATGAAACTGTATTCTCGACCGTACCATAGCACAAGATGTTTGAAAGTGATGGAGATAGCAGCGGCGACTAGTGTCGGCCCGAGGATGAGAAGAACGAGTTGAATGACGAAGGCGTTGTAGACCCAAGGATTTGAACTCATGACGATACGGCCGCTGTAGCCGATGAGTTCGAATATCGTCCCGATCGCAAGCCATAGCGTGTATGACCAAGTTCGTGCTTTGATACCGAAGTACAGTTGTGGTATAAGCGCCAGTGCGTGCGCCACGACAAAGAAAACACAGGCGCCTAGTGTAAAAGTGTCGCCGTAAAGTGACAACTCAGCAGGACATCGTTCGGAAATTCCATCTTTACATGTTTCGTAAGTGGGCGGAGGATAGTTCGTACCATTGTAGGACATTTTGACGCTTTCAACCTCGATCTGGGGAAGAAGTTTAAAGGAGCCACTTTGTTTTGTTATCTTGGAGGGCGAGTCGGATATAAAAGCATGGTGATTTTCTGGAGCACGTCCTCCGTGGGGCAGCCCATGGAGAATATTCCGCATATATTTACGGGGGAGGAATGGAATTGTGGATTTGATTACAGGGCGCAGTTGGACAGCCAAGACATGAGAATAAGCGAGGTGCAAATCCATGGCTTGGCGTTTGATCCTTCGATTCGTCTGTCTCTCTTCATACCAAGACAATACTCTTCAGACAAGATCACATGGCTTATCAACACACATTGTATCTTAACTATAAGTAAGCCTTAAAGCCAAAAGTTTACAACAACACAAATAAAGACATCAGTCGAGGTCAATCTCGTTCTAAACGCGTAAATCTTGGCATCGTCAGCACGGGCTAACGACGCGTAGATTACTTGATAAGCTCGCATTCCCCGAAAACCCCGATTGGTCCGTCACCTTTCAACAGTTCGCATTTCTCGTTTTCCTCGCTTTTCTCGCGACGAGATGCAGGCATAAGATTACGTACACATCGTCTGAGGCCTTGGGTATCCACATGCAAGAGATCGGAGGTTTCATTCTCATGTTGTCCCGTATTTCCGGTCCAAACCAGACGGACCGGAGGTTTAAGCTTAAATCATATGGTAATACATTGATTGATGATGCCCTCAACTTCTGCCACTCGGTCAGATAAATCTCGGCATCTCGGTAAAAATAACACATGAGGTTTTTTACCTTCTAGGCAGAATAGACTCCATTTACCTGTTCTCTAATATCAACTCTCAATAAATAAGCCATTTAATATATGCTTTTATCATGAGTCAACCATTCCGTATGCATATTAGTAAGGCTTATGTCCATTATGCCAGGTGGTCAAATCGTGGATAAAACATAAAAAACACAATAAAAAACACATTATGTTCCCTCGACGAGGGGATGGTAATAGCACCAATTGTCTATTGTTGCACCAGCAGCCAACTGCTTCAGCTTCTCTTCTACAGCTGTCGAGTTACTAATCTGAACATAACCATCGATACCAAGCAAAACAACACAACATGATGATACATGGTCTCAGTCATTCATGGCGACCTTGACATGGCCAACTCCTCCATGAATCACACATCACACTCCCCTTGACACTATTCGGGTTGCTTAACCCCATAACTCCCAACGGTCTCATTGGCATAGTTCAAGTAGCACGATACCAAGACTGTAAAGGTCATGGTTTCATGGGGTATCGGATGCCTTGACGCTTGGGGTCTCGGCAGATGCCGTAGCCCCTGACCCACCGCCTGCCCCCCTGTCGTCGCGCCATGTCTCAAAGCCACACAGAACAGACTCACCAAGGACTTTAGAGAATTGTTCTGTATTCACTGGGCACGAATCGCTCAGCAAATATTACAACATTAGGTGTTTTGATGGATTTGTGCACCTACTGTATTACATACACATTCATGAAAGCTGACGTAATCTTTCTCGCAAGCTTGAACCGCTGTTCAAGCGCATGTTTTGGTTGGGATGAGCTCAATCTGACCTGGCTTGCTGGAAGCTGAGGTGGGCATGAAGTCATGATGAGTTCAAGCAGTGTCGTAGCTCGAACCACGTCGCCTGGACTGACTGCCAATCTGGGGACCTGGTATATGAAAGCGAAGGCGCTACGACTTGCCCGATAAAATAGCCTCCTACTTTTAGAGTCTGGATCTATTCCACTAAATAGCCTTGCTAATGCCTTGCTAGATTGGCAACATTTGGTTCGAAGTCGTTCATACACATCACTGAAGGGGTGAAATTATTTTCTTTTAACTCGACTATGACTGTCTTCTGGTTCATAGTAGCTGACGTACGTTCAGAATGCCCTACCGGATGAAATGTAACCATCCACTCTGACTTACGCAGCCCACCCACAACAGTACTCCGAATCCGGTCCATTAGGCTTCTGAAAGTCTTGCACAGTGCTTGTATGTCTACAGGAAAGCTATCATCAGTTTACTGAGCAAGGATATGGGTCTGCGAGCCAACAGGAAGTTGACCGAATCGAGCGTGATACCTTTCGGGCCACGAAGTAAGTCTTTGCTGACACCTTGCATCCCAGCCCTTCCGCGCAAGAAATCGTGGGAATTGTCCGCCGCCTCTTTTACGGGAGAAGCTGTGAGTGCATGTATTTACGCCGGATGATAGTAGAGTGATTTCGAGGAAGTACCTATGGCTTGACTGCGGCCTATAAGGTTAAGCTTTAGGCTGCATGCACAGGTGACGAATGAGAACACGGTATTTTCCCGTCAATATCAGCTCTTACCCAGAAGCTTTCACGATGACCAATAGATTTCGAGGAAGACTGGGTCGCAGGGCAAGGAATATTGCGTTGAGACGGAATTCATCATCAGAGGTATCTGCTCGGACTGTGCTATGGTTGGGAGATCGACGAGTAGCAGACTATGCTGATTTGGCTCTTGCTCGGGTAAGTAACGGCCGAGACGACAGACCCTGGTCCAATCTAGAACTTGTCGACCTTTACCAACAACTCCATACCACTGGTCTACTATCTGCGACTGACATTCGTGATCAAGTAACGCATCGGGCCGACATAGCCGTTGTTTTTCGGTGACACACTGACAACAGACCGTTTTAGAAAAGTACCGAGTTCAGAGCCGACTCCCAAATGCCCGACTATTCGGGCGTCCGGGGACAAAGCTCCAGATCTCATTAATGATAGGAACATGGCCTTCCGTAGCGGGCAGTTAGGGTGAAGCTTTAAAGTTCAGTCAAAGCGCCGCTATGCGGAGTGGCTTCTGACAGGATATCTAACTGGTGAGTGATCCTAGCTAGTCTTTGTTAGACAGTTGGCCTCTCCCACTTCCCGTAAACACATACATTCAAGCTATCGACGATTCCCCGGTATGCAACTCAGTACGGCCACCTATCTGTAATTCGGGTGGCGAATCAGAATTGACATGTTTGCGATGACAGTGAGCTGTCAGCCCCCAAACGAGTCATTCAACCACCAATCTTCAGGCGCTCCAATGAAACGAAACATTGGAACGAAACAAATGAGGGGCTGCTGTCAAGTGTCAACTTTATACAACATACAGCTTTCTGGGCCATGGATTGGGTTCTTCTAGCTCACCTACTGGAAGCACGACTTCAAGACCTCTCACCCTTATGGAAGCCGATCGTGCTGATGCGTACCTGTCTTTTAGTTTACAGCAGCACACATCAAAGCAAAGCCATCTCCTTTCAGCTCTAGGTTGCGAAGTGAAATTATAAAAGATCGACACCATTTCCAGAAATGTTCTAGCGAGCAACCCCAGCTCTCACTGCCGGGAATCGCCCAATGGTGATGCTGATCCGGCAGCTCTACCCCTCGGTAGCGCGCGCGAAGGGCGATCAGACCCGTCTAATCATACGACCCGGGCGGTGCAGAACGGTACCTGAAAGCAACTATCGTGTAGGAAATTGCCTTAGTGGCCAATCATGTCGCCACATACGTCATGTTTCGGGTGCGAATGCCCGTCAGCGAGGAAGCTAGTAGTTAGGTATCCGAGTATTCGGTTCCTTATCCGCTTGGCTAAGACTTCTTCCGTTTCTGGTTGACATCTCTCCTTTGATGACGTCTCCATCACTGTGAGAGATATTTCGAGTAACTTTGTGGGCAGGAATCCGTCGCTGCGGCCATGCTTCTGTTGATCTCTTTGCCCCTTTTCTCCCATTAAGGTTGTCTACCATGTCTTGAAGATCACGATAGCCACCATTGTCTTAGGCAACGTTACTTATCGAATTGGCTCAAAGCCACCCATTTATGCCCAGGTTTCTCGAATGCTGGGGTCTATAGTGGCAAAGCCGTCAATTCATACTCTGTTAGCGGTAGATTAGGAAGGATTCATCGAAACGCCCGTTTCAACGGCTGGAAACACTCCACTTGATCTGTTCTGGGGGCGGTTTGTGGGTGCAATCGGGATGTTCTGCAGCGAAATGCCAAGTTTATTTAGCTGACGCCACGGAGAATGCCAATTTCACTCGGTATACCGATATCTTGGAATAGGTAAATAGGGGAGAGGGGCTATTTACTCCATTCCCCCGCTGCCCGTTCTGCCGTTGTCATTAAACACACTCTATTGTCAAACTGCCGCATCATGTTTCGAAATCAACAAGCATTCCTTGGCCAGTTGCCTTCCAACATGGACTATCATGCCTTATTACATTCGCAGATTTACGATTACTTCCTCTCATCCGGGATGTATAGCTGTGGACAAGCACTTCTTAACTCCGACTATAACCTGCGGCACCAAGTCATGCATGCTGCGGCCCAGCGATGCACTAACGAGCCGCGAAATGCCACACTCTCTCTGTTAGACTCGGGTTTTGGAAGCTCATATTCGTCACCATACGAGGAACAATGTCTCACAGAGCCAGTGGATCTATCGAAGGCAGAAACCGAGCCTGCGTTGTACCAGTGGTTCTGTACTTTTTGGGACGCCCTGAATTCCACTCAAGCCCATGCTACTAGTATTCCGGTGCAGGACTCCTACTTGAGCTATCCGCCAGATTTGCCTCAACATCTTCCCGAGTCTGATTCAACGATAAATCCAGACTGCCTTGGCCTTCTGTCGGTATGTCAAAGTTATCTTGTTAGTCTTAAACCCTTCCTAACCTGGACCTTGAAGGGTATAGATTTTATTGAGTCATCACCTTCGGAAGTGGAGAGCTTCACATTAAAATGCGCCAGCTGGCCGCAAATCGCCACGCACAGCGATACAGCATCAATAACGTCGAGAAAAATACGAGCAGATAGCACCCCATATAGCGATACGGCATCGATAACGTCAAGAGAAACACGAGCAAGTAATGCAGGGTTATTGTCTTTCCAAAAGGTGCTTGATGGACTGATGAAGCATAATGAGGGAATGCTTAAAGAACTGCGGTCACAGGAGCAGAAAAAGACCGCGAAGCGTTTTACGAAGCGGCCTGACCCTTCAGAGTTGTGGAAATAACAGGTACACAAACCTTGAATGATGGGAATAGATCTTGGTACTCTGAGCATCAGTAAATGTTGTTCTGTGAAGTGTTTTCGTCAGCTCTGCGACGCAGGGGCAAGTCATCAGTGTGCTTCCTCTGCCTCTTGTAGTCCTTTTAATGATCTGGGCTCGAATCAGGCGAGCTTTTATTGGGGCGGCACAGCAAATTGATCTTCTTCTCCTGCCTCCCTACAGTCCACTCTTCTAAACGAGACTATCACTCCGACAAGCATCGAGGATGTGCACAGACTACAAGATGACCCGATACAATGAGTCTAGGTATAATTCGGGGAGGTAGAGCTTAAGCAACTCATGTTCTAGAAGTAATCTCTGGTGTTCTTAGAGAAAGTCGCAACAGAATGGCAGCTTAACAACGCACTGACAACGCACCCTTTAGCTTCGTTTTTGGATCATTTGCCGCCAACCCGACTCTACGGCCGGCGCTTTAGTCGATCAGCTCAGCCATTGCCTCATTAAACCCCCACAGGACCTTGACTTAAATGAAGCTATTCGCATAATTGTGACGAAAGACAGCTCAAATCGCAATCAACCGGGAAGGTGACTCTCCGACTGGCTCACTGGCTGAGACTCAGTGAGATTAGCAGTTAATTCTCACCTAGGTCCTCTACCAGAGCTGTAAGTGGCAGGTTGGGTTGTCATCGGTTTGAGAGAGCTCTGAGCCGGGTCGCAGAAGGCAAACAGGCTGCACTCCCTCCTGGAGGGTAGTCATGAAACATCCCTTCTATGAACATTGAAGAAAACCTTATGGTCGACAAAAAAATTCCTTTTTGGGCAGTGACGAGAGCTTCAAGAAGCGTAGCGGAAGGCAAGGGAACGCCAAGTTAAATGGAGGCTTTTGCCCTGCCTAAAGATGAGTACTTTGTTAGGCTTTCGTAATCATGAATGGATCCCACGATTTGGAGATAAGCAATCGCCAGCCATACTTATCGATAAGATAGATGCTTATCGATTGCAAGATCAACATGTGAACTGTTGATAACCGGGCCGGTCATTCTACAGCTATGCTCTTAAGACCTAGTAAGCTGAGTCCGAAAAAAGCCCGACAATGCTTGCTCCGGACCGGTAATACTATAATCCCCTTCTAGAAGACACAAGAACACACCAAATCCGAACACCGAACGCCGTGACTCAATATCCGCATTATCTCAGAGCCTCATTGAGCTTAAACATCAACAACAAGTCGGCATTACCGGATGACGTACAAAAGATCTGGACTCGTTTCCCCTAAAATTTCTCTCTTTATTGGTTATAAGATGCGGCTCTGTTCACGATGATGAAGCGTATTTTTGTGGTTAATTGTACGATTCAGCTATAAGGCATTGAAGATCATGGCAACCAATTCTAACTCATCGCAGAATACCAGTGACGACAACCTCCCACAAAAGAAGTTCGCATTTGTTGAACATGAAAGCAACAAGAGAGAACTTCGAAGCCATGCTATGCGGGAGCATTGGAAGAATAGACGACAAACGATGAACGAGGAGAAGCAAAAAAGACAGAAGCGTACTCAGCATACACTATTGCCGACCCCGACGACGCAGTCGACAATGTCTGATGAGAACTCCGAGTCCTCTAGTTCAGTACTGAACACCAATGCATCATCTGACACAGCATTGATACCTAACAACGAACTAAAATCAGATTTGGAAGGCATTCCGCATCAGATACTTTCAGGGGCGAATCTGGCGTTGGGGTCGAGCCGGCTTGACCCTTTCGAGCAACTGCCCATGAAGCTGTCGGTCACACATCACAAGCTTCTCCATCACTGTGAGTTCCATAAACCCAACAAAACAAACAAGTGCTTACCGTTACCAGGGTTTAGCGCTCATGCCGCTATGATGTTTGCGCCATCGCTTGATGGGGCCTTCAGTCCTATGCGCGACGTATGGCTGCCCCTCGACTTGTCTAATCCGGCATCGTTCAATGCACTCATGGCGCTTTCAGCTGCGCATCTCTCTCGGATGCAAATATTTGGTCAATCAGAAGTAGCTCTGGAGTTCAAGAGCGAAGCGGTGAGGATCGTTCAGCTTTGGATGCAGGACCCGGAGCGTGCAGTGTCAGACGATGTCTTGGCTGCTATCCTGCGTCTACTGACATACGAGGTATGTCTAACTGCCTCTTCACTTGCATCTGAAATACTAATGGCAGGAGGTTTAGAGGTACTGGGGAACCGAGGCTGAGTGGATCATCCATCACAAGGGTCTGATGAATCTTGTCGAGGCTCGCGGCAGTATAGCGGCACTCAGCAGCAACTGGAGGCTTGAGCTAACGACCTTCCTGTGGGCCCCTCATTTCTCCTTCTTTGTTGAGATGCTAATATTCCCAGGGTCTCATTGATGACGAGGCCGACTTGGTTCGATTGTTCCAATCAAATCCAAGAGTTACTCACTCATGTTTCGGAGCTCTCATCACATCCCATCCTAAGAAAGGGAAGTGACCTGCGAAATCTTCGGAGCTTATTGCTGCTTTCGTTCATCCAAGATATTGGTACATTTCGAACAAACCTCCTCAGGACCACCCCGGTGCATTACTCGGCGTTTCACGAAGCCATCTTACTATTAAAGACTCACCGCCAAGACAACGAATTGGATACTGTTCGTCCCGAGCTGTGTAGCGACTTGGAATTCACTCGGCTTGCCTGTTTGCTGTTCATCTGCGTGCTCTTGCAAAGGTCACCCGCGGACTCCCCCCACGACATTGGAACCTACCAAGAAGGAGGTTGGAGCTTCCAAAGGCTGGACAATTTGAATCTGCTCAATTTCTGCCTCGAGGCAAACCACTTGTCCTGGCATGATTCTCTCGAAAATCTGAACAGTATTCTGTTCTTCCATTTCAGTGCATCGGAAGGCACAGGGCTTGATCCAGATTACGTTCGCAGCATGGCGACAGTCCTTGCTTCTTTAAGTGGTGGCGCTCGGTATGCTGTGGAGCGATGTCTCCTGGAGACTTTATGCAGAGCAAGTGGCGGTGAACAGAACCTCCTCGAAGAGAAGTTTACCCCTGACATCCTACTGTCGACGATATCTGGACAGTGAAGATCGCTGAAATAATACGTTCGGGGTCTACTAGACTTACATATTGGGCATGGGCAGACTGGATCGACTAGGATACAAATCGTTCAGTTAGCTATGAAATGTGAAATGCTGTTGATCGGCTTCAAAGTATTCTGATTTCTCCAGTATGTGACTAATGATATAATTTTATGACTAATATTTGCACGAATCCCTTGACAGACAAGGCCGAAAATGCTCAAGCACGGCATAGTTTAGCGAGATCTGCATATTCACAACATCAGCTGTAACAAAGCCTTTTGATAAAACTCACCACTTCACACAATACAAAATCAAACTTCTCCCGGTTAAAGAACGTTCAGTGTTAGGGCCTGATACTAAGGTATAAACGCGCAGCTGGGCCGCTTCTAGTTGAGACATGCTGTGTTATTCAGGCCCTGGGTGGCTCACTTGCCGGATTTGGTAGCACTACTCAGCCAATGATCGGCCCTCAAACTTCGAGCAAGTATGAGGACGGCATGTGATGACCGCGCCGAGCTTCTCATAAATTGTTGAGAAAGCTGTTGAAGTTAGAGCAGATATTTTAGGAAAAGACACAAAGATTGTTCAATATTGAGACATTTCGTTGAGAAGTTTTTATATTTACATCTTATCCTGGAGTTACACAGCCCTTCAAATAATTTGACTGTTGAATCTAAAATACCGTGAAGGATTAAAAACCTAGAGGACGGCAGTATTGAAGAAAGATCTGTGTCTTCGGTTTTATTGTATGTTACTTGCTGTGTAGATAAATTATATGGAACGAAGCTCAAGTCACATATCCACCGAATAGGCACATGAGCTTCTGAGTACCCTTCATATGACCAATAATATTGAAATGATGGATGACGCCCAACCCGTCTTGGGAGTTTCAGGGGCCAATTTTCGAATCGTGTTCAATTAATTGGGATTTCGCAATCTGTCGGCTTGACAGGCCTTTGAAGGTCCCTCATCAGCTTTTATCATCAACTACTCTAGCATCCATCCTATCGCTATATAAATGCCCAAGTTGCCATAACTTGGAGACCTCCCTGGTCCTTAAAGATGAGCCATCATCAGAGGAGCGGTTGGTGAAAGGTAGTCTCAACTTCGATTCGAAGACCAGCCGGCTCATGGTACAGAAATACCACCCACTGAGTGTTGTTTACCCATGTTCAAGTCCCTCCTGTACAATCATATCCTCGTTGCAGCAAATCCATGCAGCTCTGTAAATGGAAAGAATCACGCAGAAATAGCTAGTGACAACCTGGATGTTCTGTGGCTTACGTCTAATTGAACAAGTAGTCTTACCTAAGGAAGTATTTAGCGGGACCGGCATTCGGAATCCGGTGATGGCTGGTGATCATTTCCAGTCCTGATGGGCTTCAGATCTACGGACTTGCATTAGCTCAAGCCACACGGTGATATCAAGGGACACAGAAGGCATTACGTCGGCTTCACTAGCAGGACTTCAATTGCCGGTAACAGTTTAGAAGACGATGTTCAGCTGTGAAAGCCAAAACGTAGGCCATGGCTACTAGTTTCTACACATGCTTAAGGGTCAGCTAAGTGTTGTAAGCACAAGTGAATTACCAGGGAGTTTATATGCCCTTGATGCGCCTACCAGCATCGCCAGTACTTAGGGTTGGGACATTCAAAGCTCATCTACCATTACGGGCGAGGGCATATCAGGCCTAATGAAGCCCTGGTTTCATGTTACTAGAAGAATCACGCTCACCAGTAGACCTGCCTACCTACTCATTAGGTCTATAGAAAAGGTTTAATCCGTTCAACTTTGCGGTAGTTACTGATCGGCTCGTTTGGCATCTATTAACCTGCTTATACCAATTATTATTCCTTCTAGCATATCATGTGAACAAGATCCGCCGACGATAAAGCTCTCAAGATCCCTCAGTGCATTGTCGGCAGATAGATGATACCGCTACTCGTAGAATAGTGTTTCTAAACTTGGCAATTGACAGCAACATTCCCTGCTCATCTTTCAGCTGAACTGATCCGAAAGATCCGACGATATCTTATCTACGATCAATTCCCATGCTGGGGTAAGAGAAGTAGACAGGGGTTACACCTAGGGCTGCCGGCTATAGTTTGTCGTATTCAAGAGGGCTACCCATTGGGTACGAGTTGCATCAAGGTTTACAGGCCCCATTTTGTATATGGCATTATAAGTTCTGGCAAGAGTATTCGGCCAATCAAATATTGACTTCAGCATTGATTAATGTTTAACAGGCCTAGGATGTAAGAGGACACAGAATAAGATGATTAGCAACAAGTATATAAATACACCAACACCTCCGCCTTCTTGCTTTCCAATCATCAGTACAACCACATTCGACTTCTCATCACGATATTCTCTTGTTCTCTTATTCACCATGACTGTCAAGAACGGTACCTATTTCGACTTTATCATTGTCGGAGGCGGCACAGCCGGCAACATCGTCGCTGCCCGCCTCGCTGAGAACCCCAATGCCCGAATCCTCGTTGTCGAAGCAGGCATCGGGACCTCCAAAGACAACGAAGAGATCCGCACCCCGGGACTCGCCATGGACATCCGAGGCAGCAAATATGACTGGGCCTACAAGACAACAATGATCAAACGGGATGATTATGAACGCATTGAGAAGCCAAATACTCGCGGCAAGGCTCTTGGCGGCAGTTCTTCACTGAACTATTTCTCTTGGGTGCCTGGTTCCAAAGGCACATTTGATATGTGGGAAGAATACGGTGGAAAGGAATGGACTTGGGAACCTCTTGTTCCCTATCTGAGAAAGAGTGTAACTTACCATGACGACGCTGGGTTGTATGCCCCAGAACTTAAGAAGATTGGCGCAGGAGGGCCGATTCCAATTGCCCATGCAGAACTCATGCCAGAAATGAAACCCTTCCGCGAACTTCTCACTACGGCTTGGAAATCTACCGGTGAGCCAGTCTCTGAGAATATTTTTGATGGGACGATACGCGGTTTGGTTCATAGCGTCAACACGATCTACAAAGGTAGACGCTCGGGAAGTTTTCTTGCGGTAGCAGGCAAACAAAACATCACCATCTTTCCTGAGGTTCACTCGAAGCGGCTGATTATCGACCAAGCAGACCGTACTGCCAAAGGAGTGATTGTCATCACAGCCTCTGGGGAGGAGCTCGATCTTTATGCCACACGTGAGGTTATTGTATCTCAGGGTGTGTTTGAGACCCCGAAGCTTCTTATGCTCAGTGGCATTGGTCCAAAGGCTGAGTTAGCCAAGCACAGCATTCCCTTACTCGTCGACTCGCCGCATGTCGGTCAGCATCTTCTGGATCATCCAGGTGTTCCTTTTGTCTTGAAGATCAAGGATAGTTACTCTATGGACAACCATGTCCTACGCAAGGGTGCTCTTCAGGACAAGGTCATGTCGGCTTACGCGAATGGTCATGCCGGACCTATGGGATCACCTTTCCTTGAAATGATCGGGTTCCCTAGAATCGATTCATACCTCGAGAAATCTCCCGATTACCGCGCTGCAAAGGCTGCGAATGACGGCCTTGACCCCTTCTGCCCATATGGTCAGCCCCATTTCGAGCTTGACTTTATTCCTCTTTTCGGCAGTGCTTTCCAATGGCACTTCCCGCACCCTAACAAGGGAAGCTATATGACAGTCATGGTCGATCTCGTACGTCCTGTCTCAGAGGGCGGCGAAGTCACTCTCAACAGTGCTGATCCCTTGCAACAAGCGAACATCAACTTGAATTACTTCAACAACGACCTCGACATCATTGCTATGCGCGAGGGTATCCGTTTCTCTTATGATGTGCTCAAGAATGGAGAAGGGTTCAAGGATATAGTTGAGGATGAGTACCCTTGGGACATGCCACTGCACGATGACGAGGCTATGAAGAGGACGGTTCTGGACCGTTCGCAAACCTCATTCCATCCCTGTGGAACTGCTCGTCTCGCCAAGAGCATTGAACAGGGTGTGGTTAGCCCTAGTCTTCAGGTGTATGGGGTCAAGAATCTTCGTGTCATTGATGCTTCTGTGATTCCTGTTATTCCGGACTGTCGTATTCAGAACTCGGTTTACATGGTGGCTGAGAAGGGTGCTGATGCTATCAAGCGGGATCATGCAGATTTGTACCGCTGATTGGGATTTGGAGGTTCTAAATCGCGAGTCAAACAGTTCATAGTCAGATGTCAAACTTGAAACTGGCTATGCTGTCATAATTTAGCAAGAGTCCATCATACAAACATTTTCGCATCACCATAATTCCATTGTCCAGTTTTCTAACCTTGGCTATGTCACAAACTTTTTGGTCAGAGTGCATGACTATCTCAAACGTTGAGAATTATGGTGGCGACAGACGCAGGCATTGAAAATTGACAATGGACGAAGATTCCTGCTCCTTTCGCGATGTAACAAGGACTGATCATCATATTTGCCGTTACCCGCGGAAGGCCGAGGCCAATTGCCGGATAGCCACTCGAGTCAGCTGTCCAAAACAAAAGTCTAAGCTACCCTACACCTTTGAAGCAACCCTCAGTAGACAGGGATGTAATGCCAAGCAATGCACCGACCACCTGCTCGTGATAAAATGACATCATAAATCTCGATGAGGCTCAGGGCACAAACAATCCATGTCAATTGGCGATTTCGTACGCGCTCGCGCTCTACTGAAGCGATAGGGCACGTCGTATTAATTACTCACACCACAAATCAGCGCCGAGAAACAGAGGAAATCCAAAGCGTGGGCATCCGTCTCTAGCAAGTTTTGTTAGTGCGACTTGGTGCCTGGACCCTGATATGATGCCTGGTTCGGAAAATTTACGCAAAACACCATTGGCTCTCCCGAAAAACCCCCATCGCCACCTCCAGTAGAGCTTGCATCGAAGCTCTCGGGCGTAGAAACAAAATAGAAAGCGCAGTAAAACTCTCTTTCGCTCTAAGAATTAATTGAAGAATCTGGATCTTGAGGTCTTGCCGTCATCGATGCAAAGCATCTTCAGCCCTGTATGACGCGGCCGCAGTGGCCGTGTGACTCTCAATTTTTACGAGCGGCAATTCAATGCGACGCGACAAACGTTGGTTCAATGGAGACAATCGAGTCTCTAATTGGTGCATCGGCTCTGGTATTTATTTAGATTGGCTTCCTTTTTTTGTGAGGCACGGTTAAAACGGCGCGCCGGGTGAACGGCTTGAATGTGGTGAAAAGTTAGTTGCCATGCAATTGGAGCATGCGTATACGAGGGGGGAAAAACAGGTTCTTGAAGCGCGATTAGCAATGGGAAATGCCGGATTGGAGATGGGAGAAAGGTCTGTTGTGTTCTAGCCTCTGGCGGGATGCCGAATGTAGCAGTGAGCGAGAGAGCAAAGGAGATGAGAGAGAAGAAGGAGTCGGAGAGAAATCTTGTTTGTTCAATTGTTGTTGTTTGTTGGCAAAGGCTAGCAGCGGGTTTTGGTGCTACTGCGAATGGGAGAGAGGTCCGCCCCCGATGGAGCTGAGTCCGCCTCCGCGACGTCGAGCGAGTCGGTGAGCATTTGCATTAGCGACCAAAGCTCTGATTCGCTTCTTTCCGAAATGACAGATCTGCTGTATGCGCCATTTGCATGTGAGCGAAAGGGTGTTGGTTTCATGACCACGATATACCGTCTTGAGCCTAGATCCAATTCATGCACTGCACTGCCTGCCCTGCCCTGCCCTAAGTTACTGTGCTAATGTAACTGGCCCCCGATCCCAGAGGACGCTATGACCATGCCAAGACGGCTACGCCCACGTCAAAATGCTTATTTCGAGGACCTTATTTTCCGTGCCTTTTCGGGTCCGACCAGATGCAACGTGAGATTCAGGGTCCATCCAAGGATTCTCTTCTCGCTCGTTTTCTCGTGGGCAACAGGTTTTGGTAAATTCCAGGAGCTCGGGTTCTGGGGCGGTGCTCGGTTTCAGTGGTGCTCGTTCCAAAAGTTCCCTTGACAAACGGCTTCTTCCAACGCGGTTAGTCAGGGCCACCCACGTCAGCCAGGCCAGATGCCCTTCTTTTTTTTTCTGTCTGTCTGTCTGTCTGTCTGTCTCCCCTCATCATGCAAGTCCCAGCTCGTGCAGAACAATATGAGCCAAATACCTGCACACACCAAGAAGCTGTGGAGTCGGGGCTGGGTCCCCACGCTGTGATATCACAGACTACCAAAGCTAGACGGGCTAACCTACCTACGGCATTCATTTCCACCCCCGTCTCCCCTTTTTGCGCCCGTCAGCTCTGACCTGGGCACCCCCTGGCTTGTAGTCCCATACCGACACCTACCATCAACCACACGATATTATCGCTGGCGGAGCATGTACACCTCTTGTATAGCCTCACTTACAACTACAATTCACCACGTTTCAGCAGCAAAACTGCGGTATTTTACGAGCGCTTGTTTGTTTTTCTGATGGATACCTCTTATTTCTCAAGAGGCCTCGCGAGAGATGATCACGGGCTGTAGAATTGTCTAGACCTCGCCGTTGGTTCCTGTATTAATACCACTTTCGTAGCTGTGCCTCATACCTGACTTTCTCCCATCTTCTCACACTGATCTGATTCTCTCTCTGCTCCTTTCTCCCAGCCCCCTCAAGCTTCCTCGTGAAGACTATCCGTCAAAATGTCTGATCCTGACATCCGTGGGACCAAGGAGTCTGATCCTGAGGCTCAGATCCAACGCATCACCTTCCAAGACGGTCCTGAGCGCGGCCGTGAAGACCACGATGCACACCGCCTAGGCCGCACGCTCTCCCGCTCCCTATCTCGTCGTCGTTCGCACTCCAGCTCGCGAAGCCGTATCCATCCTACCTCTCCCTACTCAGGCGTCCAGATCGAATACCGCACCTTGTCCATCCAGGTCACCGAGGCGAAACAGGTCGAGCCCACTGAAGATTCCAAGACAGCGGGGGGACAAAAGACAGACGAGGATTACTTCTCAAAACTGCAGTACCATGAACTTCAGACGGAGCAGCTGTGCCAGCAGCTCAATGTCGATGTTGGCGCTGGTCTGTCTGAGAGTTCTGCTGCGACGCGTCTTGAGCGCGATGGAAAGAATACGCTGCCTCATCCCAAGACGAACTACATTAAACGAACGCTCAAGTACATCTTTGGTGGTTTCTGTTCGGTTCTCTGGGTCGGTGCCATCATCTTCTTTCTATGCTGGCAGCCCCTCAGCAATCCTCCCTCGAACCAAAATCTATCCCTCGCCGTCCTCATCCTCATCGTCATCTTCCTCCAGGCTGGTTTCTCCGCCTTCCAGGACTGGTCTACAGCCAAGACCATGAATGCCATTCTCGACCTGTTGCCTTCCTTCGCAATGGTCAAGCGTGATGGCGAGCTCAAGAGTCTTCCTACTGTTGGGCTTGTCGCTGGTGATGTTGTTCATCTCAAGGTCGGCGACAAGGTTCCCGCTGATCTTCGAATCGTTAGCCACTCTGGTGACATTCGTTTTGATCGATCGGTTCTCACTGGCGAGTCTGATGAGATTGAGGGTGCTGTTGACGCAACTGATGCCAACTTCCTGGAGAGTCGCAACATTGCCTTCATGGGTACTACTGTTATGAACGGTAATGGTATTGGCGTTGTCATCCTCACTGGTGGTCGGACAGTCATGGGTCGCATCGCCACTTCAACCTCCGGCGTCAAGGACTCAGCTGCTCTCATCCAGCGCGAGATCACTCGCTTCGTCATGATCATCGTCTGCATGACCATCATCCTTGCCCTTGCTATTCTCCTCACCTGGGTCGGTTGGCTTCGCGTTGATCATAAGGCATACATGAGTGTCCCAGCCATGCTGGTCAACGTCATGGCCTGTGTCGTCGCCTTTATCCCAGAGGGTATGCCCGTCGCTGTCGCCCTTACACTGATGATGGTCGCTCGTCACATGAAGGCAGTCAATGTCTTGCCCAAGGGTCTGTCGACTGTCGAGACACTCGGTTGTGTGAACGTCATCTGCTCCGACAAGACAGGTACTCTTACACAGAACCAGATGTTTGTCAGCTCAGTAGCCTTTGTGGACAAGCAATTTGACTCTTCGGATGAGTTCCAGCACTTGCTTCATGGCAAGGAAGTCAGTGAGCCTGCCACTGCTCTTCAACGCGCTGCCCTCCTCTGCAACGATGCATCCTTTGATCCTACCACCAACCATCTCCCCCTCCACGAGCGTACCATCCAGGGTAACGCCACTGACAGCGCTGTCTTCCGCTTTGCCGCCTATGGCCCCTCTGGTGATAGCTTCCGCAAGACCGTCCCTCGTATCTTTGAAGTCCCCTTCAACTCCAAGAACAAATGGATGCTCACCGTCTTCCAATCCGACGATGAACGAGGTGCCTACCGCGTCATCATCAAGGGTGCTCCCGATATCCTCCTCGCCGGATGCACCAAGTACTGGTCCTCCGAGTCCAACTCCGTCGAGACACTCACCCGTGACGCCCGCATCAAGTTCCAAGAGATCCAAGATGACGCATCGCGTCGCGCCGAGCGCGTCATCGTCCTGTGCGAGAAATTCATCACCCCCCGCGCCGTCGCCGGAACAAACAGTTTCAGCGACGAGATCACCCACTCTGCTATCCAAGACCTAACCGTCGTCGGTATGCTCGGCATCATTGACCCTCACCGCCCTGAGATTCCTGCCACCGTTGAGCAATGCCGCCGCGCTGGTACTCGTTTCTTCATGGTCACTGGTGACTACGCCCTCACAGCCGCTGCCATCGCTCGCAACACTGGTATCTTCTCCTGCCAGCAGGACCCCGACACTATTGACACCCTGTACACTGGAAACCAGATCACTGAGAGTGAGAAGCCCAAGCGTAAGGCCAGAAAGGGCGATCGCGCTGAGATCATCAAGCGCAGCTTGCTTCTTGAAGGTGCCAACCTCAGCCGATTGAGCCAAGAGGACTGGGATGTTGTCTGTGCTTATGAGGAGATTGTCTTTGCGCGAACTACACCTGAGCAGAAGCTCCGTATTGTCACTGAGCTTCGAGAGCGCGATAACGTTGTCGCTGTCACTGGCGATGGTGTTAACGATGCCCCCGCCCTTCGAGCCGCTGATGTTGGTGTCGCTATCGTGACTGGTAGCGACGTCGCCATTGAAGCTTCTGACCTCGTCCTCCTTGATCGCTTCGATTCCATCATCGACGCCATGCGGCTCGGTCGTCTCGTCTTCCAGAATCTCCAGAAGGTCATCTCATATCTCCTACCCGCCGGTAGTTGGTCCGAGATCTGGCCCGTCATTCTCAACGTCTGGTTCGGTGTTCCCCTACCTCTCAGCGCATTCCTCATGATCATCATCTGTGTCTTCACCGATCTATTCCTCAGTCTCTCTCTCATCATGGAAAAGGAAGAGTTCGATCTTCTCTCCCTTCCTCCCCGCAACCACAAGCGCGATCATCTCATCAACAGAAAGATCTACACCCAAGCCTACCTCTTCACCGGTTTCATGGAGACCATCACCGCGCACGCCATGTTCTTCTTTTACATGTGGAAGTACGCCAAGATGCCCGTCTCAGAGCTCTTCTTTCTCTTTGAGGGCTACACTGAGGGATACCGCGGCTACACCGCGGCTGAGCTCACCAAGTTCAACAACACTGGCCAGTGTGTCTACTTTGTCACCCTCGTGTTCCTTCAATGGGGCAACATCCTTGCCGTGCGAAACCGTCGCTTGAGCATTTTCCAAGCTAGCCCTCTGAGCAAGGCTCATCGCAACCCATGGTTGATCCTCAGCATGCTCATCAGTCTGTGCATCGCCATCTTTGTCACCGAAGTACCCGGTATTCAGAACCTCTTCGACACTGAGTCTGTGCCAATTGAATTCTGGCTCATTCCTATTCCTCTCGGACTTGGCATTCTGCTGGTCGATGAGATGAGGAAGTTTATCGTGAGGAAATATCCCAAGTCCATCGTGGCTAGGATTGCATGGTAGAGTCTCGGAGTAGCGATTGCAACAGCGAGTTATTGTTAGTCATACAGAAATAATAAAAATTTTACATTTCCAAGATACGCTTGATCAACGTCACAGAGACGTCGCTTGACCCTGTTTAAACCACCAAGTGTCTAGTGTCTAGTGTCTAGTGTCTCACGGTTGAGTTGCCGTTCCGCTGTTTTGATGACCGTTTCTATTGCCGAACAATTCCCACCGAATTCCCGATTGATCCATGGAGTTTAGACATGATTTCCCTACCGCTCACGCGACTCAAAGGTCCCTGCGCTGGGTATACACTTCTCATTGGCGCTCAGCTGAAGATAGGGCTGTCGAGATGAGCTGTCGCTAACTAGAACCCTACATAGATCGACGCCCGGTTCTTCACGATTCAAGATTCTGGAAAGCGTTGGGCTGAACAGTGGGCAACATGATAAATTCTGCTGGCGTTCTTCCCCACAAGTCCAGTATAATTCTTCCACAGAGTTTCGTCCAATACCGCAAATACGGGATCTCGCAGCCTTGGCAGACCCGCTCCCCTAAAGCTAGGCCCTGTAAAGGTCCGAGAGCGCCCCTGAGCCTAGGCCTAGGGTCGGCAATTAAAATTCCCATCAATGCCGGACAACCGTTCACAATAAATTTATTTTTGACACTGAATACGAGGTTGAGCGATTCCTTGCGCAGACACAGACACAATGTCTGCTATCATCAACAAGATACACACAGCGCCAGCTGCAGCGGCCTTTCTATCGATCGGTCTATTTCAGGGCATCGCTGTGACACTTCTGATGAGGTAAGGCTCCAACTTTTGGCGCTGTTTTCCACTGCTGACCCTAACGTGCAGCGTTGTCCTGTTACAATGGCAGGAATACGCCAGACCGACAGTGATCCAGGTCCCTCGAGGGTACAGCATCCCAACTAATTTTGCCATCTTTATTTTTGGATTCATCTTTCATTTGTTATTCATGTGGGATGCCATCAGGTTAAGGAGTACAGCCCAAGCGGTGCTCGCGTGCGTCATCAACGCCGGCTTTTTACCCCTGGCCATTTTCCAGCGACGGGATATCAAGGAGGCTATCGAGTCATTCAAGACCTCAACAGACAGTAATGGCGACCATTTGGTCAATACTGACATGGATATCTGGGCCGTTATTGGCAAGATTCTGCTCATCATTCCTATCATTATCGCCGTTTGCACCTTGGTTCTGCCTATCAGCGCTTGGTATCTCAAGCAATACTTCTCATGGCAGTCGTATCGCAATGTTGGCGCAGATGCAAAGATGAGAAAGATTCGAATTACCCACCAAGTAAGTTCACCGACATAGCCATCTCTGGGATGGGACGTAGCTAACCTGATTGTGAAGATCTTTGTCATGCTCGCCAAAATGGACATTTACTTCGTCGTCTGCTTCGTCCTTATTTTCTGCTTCCCCGTACTTGGAGGAATCCGTAATGGAGGCACTCAATTCATTGTCAACATTGCCCTTCTCGGTGTTGCAGTCGCCGTCATCTCCGCATCCATCATGTTCAGCAAGTCAGAGAATCGCATCGGAATGTGTTTCTCCATAGCCATGTATCTTGCAATGCTTGGCTACTTGCTTTACCTGGAGATAGCTGCACAACTGGACCCCAGGAAGAGAACCGGAGGTTCAATCGACTCTTTCACCGCCTTCGGTAGCATGAGTATCGTGTCCATCTTCATGACGACAATATTCGCCATATTATGCCTGAGAAACTTCTTTGGAGGGTTGAAAGAGCATCTGGGGAAACACGAAGAAGCTTGGGATCCTCATGGAAGTGCAAAGGATTTTGAGCTTGGTAACGACGTCAACTTTGAGTATAAGAGCGTACCGGCGGTCCGAGATCTGGATAGCTGATAGTTTCTAACTATTACGATTGATAAGATGGAACAGATAAATAGAGAGACGAGGGAGCATAGAATAGAGGCTACTCAACCTAAGTATTGTTGACGAAAGCTTTGCAAGGTCGAATGCTTCAAGCAGTAATTACATCAGGAGCACGATACATTACACTTATATCAGTTATAGGCTCTATAAACACTAATAGATAATCGAATATGATAGACGGGCCTTTCATATATCAGCTAGTATGATGCCCGGTGAAATGAAAGGCAAAGATGGAAGAGCTATCTTTATTCTTGAGGAGCATAAAAGTTTGTCGAGATTCTAAAAATATCCCAAGAGATCACCGTAAGCGAGGTCCATGAAACACTCTAGCACGTCTCAAGTTAGTCTCCATCCAGTCGCCTTCCTCACTTTGGAACATAAATGCGAAATGTGGATGATGCCTCGGGATTAACATCCTCAAAGGCTGTTATAACCGCCGACCGTCCTTCATAGCGCCATGGTTATTTAATTCCAATCAGTGTAGTTGCCTGGGCTTGGGAGTAAGCAGACTCAGAAAATCAGACAATTAAGTTTACTTGAAAATAGGTTGAGATATATTAACTACGTACAACTTCTCCCCAGCAAATACCACCCCAAAATGATCCATCTCCGTCTGTTATCCAATCAAGGCGTACTAACAGCCATCATATTTGAGGCCCGTGCGGTTCTCCTTTCCCAAAGTCCCTCTACAGCTCGTATAGCTAGATCAGACGAACCAGAATTGGAAATGATAGTCAAGGCAGGCCAGATGGACGCGGAAGTGATTTTGGAGCACGGTCTTAAAGTTGAACTGAATATCGCTCAGCGTTTAGATTTATTGTGAGTAATAAAAGCCATATAAGGACTTCCTTCTTAATATCTGATTGCGTAGCATGTAGACTTAATTTGATATCTATAATCATACATTCAATATGAGTCTCCCAGAGACTTGAAAATATTGTAACCTGGCCAATTTATCGCTTCGAGAGTCGGCCTTTCAGAAACTTGACCCTCGTGAAAGCTTGCGCTTGACCACTGTGCCCAAGAAGCCTCGGTACACGAACGAGTGGCCAGATGTGTCACCCGGAGACTATTGTCGTACGCCTAGTAGGTGTAGCACAAGGGACCGTTAGTGGTATCCATGACATCTCCAACAGTAAGGTCCTCGTCAATACCGCCCATCACTAAGATATCTTTCAGGCTGACTTCGTGCTGCTCAGTCTGGTTGATGTTCTTGTAAAGTCCATTATACTCAGTGAGTCTAGTGGAGTTCTCCTTCTGCCACAACCACCAGAGACGATCGATCTGCGCGTGGTGCAAGAAGAAAAGAGGTTCTGTCATATATCAGTTGCCGAACTAAGAGCATATGGGAGTCACTGACCATTGGGAGAAGTGGTGGGGTTCATCTCTCCTCCGAGACAAGCGTGGATGCTACCATGAGGTCCTCCCTCAAGAGTCTGTGCGTAGTGACTCCAGTTGCCAGAGGCTTGAACTTCTTCAACTCCTTCAGGACCAAAGACCTTGGCCATGGTTGCGAAAGCATCAGGCTCGTCAACTTCAGGCAAGTTACGATGCAGACAATGGCCCCCATCGGTAAGCTCCCTGGGCTCAGTCTCCAAGTACTCAGGTCGTAGCTTTGCAAACGGACCATCGCTTACACACTTTAGAGTACTTCCTGAGGCACTGATTTCGGTCTTTTCAGCGTCTCCGTTGCCACCGAAGCCGTTCTTTGATGCCATCACTGGGGAGAGACGGAGTCCTTCCGTGTCTTTGGTCCAGTCCCAGTAGCTAGCAGTTCACGGTCAGAGGTTGCTTGGCGATTGGCTTGTATAGTACTCACGTATATGGTCCTTCATAGCCGCAGTCACGAAGAGCTCGCTCGTGGACTACACCAAAATATCGGTGCCAAGGGAGGAAAGGAGAGCCACCATGGACTGCATTTTATCAGTAACAGCTTAGACTTGATACTGCGGATAAAACTTACTCCATGAGTTGAGTTGGAAATGAAGGTGAGGGAAGTCATCGTACAAGCTGGAATTGAGACCCATGCGAGAGGGCTTAGTCTTGAGGCACAGAACAGCATCGATATAGCCCTGTTGATCAGAAGCATCCAGTTCCCGCCACTCAATTCTCTTTGCGGAATTCGAGCAAGTCTTGTCAGATTTGGCGGGAGCAGCGATAGCTGGGGTAATTGCGCCGGTGAGGGCAAGAATAGACGTGAGCTTCATTCCGGACCGGGGTGACAACGCCTGCAAAGCTTTAGTGTGTAACAAGAGAATACCAAGGACTAGGGATGATATTCTCTCTAGCGTAGAGACATGGGAAATGCTCCTTTTTATGTGTTCTTCAGATCGTCTACTCTCTTTATCCTTTACGAGATTCAGGCTCATTGGCCCCATAGTGAAGTATTAGCAAGGCGCTCAGTCGCGCTCACGGACCCCAGGGGTATGCTTGGCACAAAAGCCATATGAGGTGATCTTTATGCTAAAATTATGCTCTAAAAGTCTGTAAATGCTGCCCTGCCAACCGGTTATTTACTACTATAAAAGTTAACTTAACTAATTTCTTTAAATATCTATAACTTTAATAAAAGATATTATAAAAGAATGGAATTTTATCTATTATATATATAGGCTACTAAAGAAACTATAAATTTATAGATATTATAAAAGCTCTTATTATTTAGGTTATAAAAAGCAGGAAGTTATATTAAAATATTATAATTAAGGCTAGATATTTATTAGCTGCAATCTTTAATATCTTTTAATATTAAAAAACTTATTAAACTTTAGATAAAAAGAGTTATTTTAAGTATTTTAGGAAACTTATAGTTTAGCAGATTTAATATATATTAATTATATTTAAATATAACTATAGGATTATATATAAATTATTAATTAATTATTTAGGTAATAAAATTTTATAAATAATAATATATTAAGTTATTAGATACTATTATAGTTATAAATAGAGGGCTATATAGTAAATATTACTATTTAGGGAAACTGCTTTTTAATAGCTTTTTTAGTATTAAGCTTAAAGGGAAAATATTAAAAAATTACTAAAAATATATTATTTTAAAGTTTATAGATAGATATTACTTAAGAATTTTTTACCTAACTTTTAGTACTTTTAAATTATTTTTAGTAATAAATTATTAGTTTAATTATAATTTAATTATAAATAAGGTTAGGTATTTTAAAAGCCTTATAAGAAGTTTATAAAGGAATTAGTTAATATAATAGTTTATAGAAAGTTATAATTATTTATTATAGTTTAAGGAGTAATTTAAAGAGGCAATAAATCTAATATTATTATTATAATTTACAATTAAACTGTATAAAAAAAAGGATATACTTCTATAAGTTATATATAGGCTTTAAAGGAAGGTTTATTTCCTATTTAGATCGGTTTTTACTATTTTTAATAAAATAATACTTATATATATATATTAAAAGCTATAATAAACTAGCTATTAAAAAATAGCATTTCCTAGATTAACTGGCCTACTTACAGTCCTAATTTTAACCTAATTAAGTATATTTAGAAATAATTAAAGTTAAATATCTATAAGATATTTCCTTAATTAAACCTCCTAAAAAATAATAAGGTTAATAGAGTAAAGTTAATTAAATATATTAAGTTAATATAAGCAGTAATTATATTATAGTAAATTAACTATTTAATTAATTTACTTTCCTGCTAACTTAATGCCTATATTTATACCTGGGGATAGTATATAAAATATTAAATAGAAAAATTAGGGCTTTAAAATGATATACTTTTTATTATTATTAGATTTAAATTAAATTAAATATATATAAGTGAAGATATTTCTATTAAATGGAATAAGTTACTATAGGGTGGGGTGTTTATAGACTTTTAGAGTATAATTTTAACTTACCGCTAAAACTAATTCCACTATACAGGAGGGGTACATTACGGGTCTGAATCTAATTCTGGTTATGCTTCTTGGAATTAGAAAAAAAAAACCGATTTAGCTCCTAAGGTTAAAAGCGCAAAGGCCAATCGTATAATAGCTTGAACAAGTTCTAGGTTTTAAGTTTATACCATGAGCTTCTATTGCCCAGCGATAACTCGGGCATAGATAATAAATGGTTGAAATTTGTATTTCCAAATAATAATCTGTAAGATAGAAGTGTAAGAAGAGAAGAGCCTCGGCCCTGAGAAGTTGAATACCACTTTTGCCCCAGTAAAACGGGTCTCTCTACCGGCGATACTAGAAACATAGATGTTTCGGCAAGAATTCTACTTCCGAGCACCCTTGATACCAGCTAGACGACACTCAGTATTCTTCCGAGAGTTGACAAAATCGGGGTTCGACAGCGTCAATTCCAGACCACCAGAGATAATATTATCAACTGCTTCGACACCTTGCATGAAACTGTGACAAGCTGTTAGTTCCTTGATCCTGCAATGCTGGGATAATGAGTTGCTCACCTATGATCCTGATTGCCAACCTCATACTTCCAGGCTCCAAAGCGACCACGAGACAGAATATCCTTATCATATAAATAAGGCAAGGCCTCGGACAGAGCAGCGTCGCGTTCAAGAGTGGGGGTTGGATACCCGTGATCGAAGCGGCGAACATACGTGCTGACAATTTCATCCTCGGGTCTGAGTAGATCGGTGTTGATCAGACCCTTAATACTCTCCTCGAGCAGAGTTGCCTGGTTCACAGGCTTGTAGGAGGACTCGGAAACTTCAAGCATGATTGACCAGTATGGACCAGAAGCAGGTTCTGACGAAGCAGGCTTGTCGCCATTGGCGAGCTGTTTGGTAGCAAGCTTTACGTCTTCGCTGGGTTGGTTGTAGGGCGAGTAGTTGGAGAAGATGGTAGCTCGGTAGAACGGGGCATTGTCTTCCAGGAAATAGAGCTATCACTCAATAAGCATCAAGATATCGAGGCTCTTTGTGATCACCTACCCAGCATTTATCACCGATACGCTCGGGCCGCTTTCCACGGAGTCCAACGCCAATCACGTTGGTGGAGGAGTAGTAAAGTGGCTTCAGTGACTTTTGAAGTTTTTCATCACCAATAGTCTCTGCGAGCTGATCGACAGCCATGGTAGAGATGAGCGCCCCGTATTTGACTGTGGTTCCTGTCATCTTGTCAGCAGAAATATTAGTACGAGGAGACAAGCTGCTTACCATCTTTCAGAAAGACCGTCTTAGCATCAGCGTCAACTTTTGTAACTGCTCCATGGTCTCCAAAACGAGTCTTGCTTTGATCAAGAGTATCAGCAACAGCAGTCCAGATCCCTCCAGTACCACCACGGGCAGGGAAGCGGAATGTTGCATTCGGACCCCATCCGCCAGCTGCCTTACCCAGAATTGCGTTGGTGGTCACGAGCTTAACGTTAGGGGCCGCGACACGTTCCCCAACCCAAGTAGAGTTCATCTATACAAGTTAACCAAGATCTGGCACGAGCTATGGAAAAACAGTACCTTGGTTGTAGGAACAGCCCAGACCTTAAAGTTATAAGGACGCATAAAAATCTCATTCAACCTCTCGCCGACATTGCGAATATTCCACTCATCAAAGTTGGCGGGTTTGTCTGATGGTGAACGTGCGCGGGCTTGAATGACTGCTTCAATGAGATCGCTAAGACAACGAGCCTGCTCTTCCTTGGGAAGGACGGCGATGTTGTTCTGGAAAGGGTATGGGACCCAAAGACCCTGATAGCGGACATATGAGATACGTTGATGCTCGTACCAATCATCAGGTTTGGGAAGAGCCTCATTGATGACATCGTCGAAGTACTTGTAGTGGGAGAAGATGACATGCCCGCCAACGTCGAAGAGCTGGATGGGTAAGATTCAAGATGTTAGGTTCCAGATGGGGTAGACTTACAAAGCCCTCGGGGGTTGTGTCGGTTGACGCAAGACCACCAGGTGTCTCGTTGGAGTCAACAATGAGCCACTCGACACTGTTCTGCAAGAACGATCAGTATAAAGTGGCACTTGGTACAAATGAAGTTTCTACCAGGTGCTGAAGACGCTTGGCTGCTCCAAGACCAGTTGGTCCGGCTCCGATGACGAGCACGTCGACGTCGCTATAAACATGTCATATTAGATGATGAATCTCCTCATCTCTGGTTCAGAGGCCGACTTACATTTCCTTGGCTGCCATCGTAATTCGTTACATGGAGGGAATTTTTCAAAGAGAAATTTATGTTTCCATTTGTTGAGGAACTAGTTGTTTTATACCCCGAGACAATCTAAACCAGTATTAAAGAAAGAAGACGGGCCATCATATTTCAAGTCTCACATTGTGCTCAGTCTGTTGATGTCTTTCATCACCTCAAGATAAGAACAAATTGCGACATGCGACACCATTGGTGCATCGGTTATGCGAATCGGGTAGATCTGCTCCTAATTTTAGCTCTGTTGTCTTAGTAAACATGAATCCTTTAATTTGGCGGAGTGGCTGAGCCCATGTCCTCATTTAACATTCCCTGCTTGAAACAGAAACGCGTAAGTCAGCACCCGATAGGAAGCAGAGGGACAGGACTGACCTGAATTTAATCTTAACTTCTTTATTCCTGCTACTTGAGCTTCCTATTGTAGTTGATAATATCTCTCATAGGTGCATCAATGGCGGAAAATGGGTTCCTGGACTGGAGGATTGCCATCCGTCAAAGTGAGAACCATAGGATAAAGGCATAACTTAGAAAAGACAGCATGTAAACGATGCATCCTACCATCGAAATTTGGTATAGGACTATCGACTATGGGCATAGTCGTCTAAGATTAATATAGAATAAGATCGGAGCGAAACACGGCAAACCTCTAATCGTGACCTAGAAGAGCTCAGAATGAACTGCATTTGGATTGATGCCTTTAAAAATTATATCTGAAACTAAATAACGATGCTACTTTTCATGAATGTCACAATTTCGTCGGCAGTTCAAAGACCGTAGCTCTCTTAGCTGGAAGTTCGTAGAAAGCTCTAGGGCCGTGGTTTTGCCCTGTGCCGCCTGTGAGAAGAAATTCAGAGAAATGGAAATCCCAATACTGCGCGGAATATTTAAGGAAAGGATATCGAATCTTCTGTAAGTCGCAGTCCGCAACGACCTGTGGACCTCCACCTAAGGGCTCTGCTGGTATGCTATAAAGCAGATATGCTAGACAACAGGATGCACACGATCGTTGCGCTAGGGACTGCTCCTTGACGAAGTTTGACACCGATTCTTGAGACTGGTCTTGAAAAGATCGATCGGTCAAGTACTCAAGAACCGAAAAGTGAACGAATCTAGCTTTCCTGTCTGAATCAAGCTCAATGAGCGCCCCGGACATTTGTGACAGGGCCTTCTCAAAATTTGGGATTGTGTCGTATTTATCCACGGCACTTGATAGTGGTGTTGTGATCGCGACATCTAACTCATTGACATGCAGAAGTCGGGGAGCATATAAGACGAATTAAAACGCCCTAGTGATGTTGAACCGCGCCGCTTGCCAGGTTCTTTTCTCGATTGACCGTAGTATCTCCTGGTAGGATGCATCAAGTCCCTGGAGTCGATTGAGATCCTTAAGGGCTTACCGACGTTGCCTTATGGAGAGTTTGGGTGATAGGAGGTACTCTACCAGAAGCTGAGCCCATAAGAACATGCCGTTGGCTCTACTGGCAAGTAGTGTGACGATCTGATCTCTGTTATCCTCCGAAGATATCACTCCATCTCGAGCTAGCGGTTGGATCTTGGGCCGCAAGAATGTCTCAAGTGACTCAAAGTTCATTGTCGAGGTGAGATCAAGGTGTTCAAGCATGGAGCTCAAATCTTGGGGGATGGCCAGGGTAGGACGACTGAAGAGTGCGACAAAAACAGAGTTTGAATACTGGGATATCTCTTTGAGATAGTCGAAGAGATCTTCGTGATCTTGGTACTCATCAGCCCAGTCGATTGCCATGAAAAGCCTCGAAACTCGAGATGAGAGTAGGTAAAGAGCCGATACGATCTCGCTAGTAGATGCAGTCACTTGCCCCGATTTGTTTTGATCCCATAGTAGAGTTATGATGTCCACAATTGCATCATCCTTTCGGAAGATATGCAAGAGCTGGGTCAGTATAGCCCTAAGTGCAGCCATCGCTGTAGAGTTAGTTTGTCGCTGCCGATCGAAGAAGAAACAAACGACTGCCACTGAGTCGTGTGGTGAAGAGCTCGTATAGCAGGCTTGGATATGCTCAATAAGAGTGGCACATAGTGTGGTTTTCCCGTACCTAGGTTTGCCTTACGACGGTATTAGATTTGAAAAAGCTGAGCATACAGCTGGTCGACCTACCTTGAACTGATAAAGCAGAAAGTGTCCGTTCAGGAGTGACTTGCGATAACCAGCGTGATACTTTGTGGTGTTTTAAAAACCACCCGGTCGTCCTTTCTGACCGCCTGTGCTGGGAGTTCTCAAATGCGTATGCCCATGTTGGGGGATCAATCCAAGAATTGTGACTTATAAGAAGAGAATCTAAAAGGATTAAGCCAACAGTTCAGCGCCAGGTCTCTGTTAGTGACCAGCCAATATCTAGATCTTTTAGATCCCTGGTGTATGGTGTTTTAGCTCCCCAGTCACCGTCAACTCTTTTGAGCAACTCTTCAACAGGATCTCCTGTCTCAAACTGTTGAATATTTGCTGTGACTGACAATTCAAGTTCGAATATCTCTCTATGATCCTTCCATCTCTGTATCTGATCATCGTATCGGATGTCGAGAGGCCTCCAGATCCTGGAGTATGCGAAAGAGCTGTGAAGCATCAGAAGCCCTGCGAGTACGCTTGGCTTAATATCGTCGGATTTTAAAATTATGGGTTATAGAGACATACTCGAGCGTTTCCTAGTGAACAACTTGCACATTTCGAAGCAGAATTGAATGAGATCGGCTTGTATGTATGCTAAAGTTTTGAAGATACGTGTACAGCATTCATGGCCATTTGCAGTGAGCCGCGAACGGAGTTTTGATACGTATTCCTCGTACGCAGGCAATACCACGTTCATGCTTTCGAACATATCGCACACCCTTTCCAAGAACTTTGCGTGATTAGAGCCTAACTGAATAACATGGACAGTTAGTGGATGCCCGTGAAGATCCAGCAAGTTATCCAAGACTCACAATAAAGACTAATCGTAGAGATCCCCATGCAAGGGCTGCAAACTCAGGGTGAGAAGATACGAACAGACCGGCGATATCGAAAAATGGCGATAAGCGATTTGCAATGCTGTTGATTCCTTTGCAGCATTTGGTAAGTGTTGAGGAATACACAGGGTGAGATTTTGCATCCTCCTTAATAGTTGTCAGCATTGACTTTGCACCGGAAAATTCCTTGAAGAGTGCTTTGTCCTTCTCGGTAAGTGAATTTCGAAACTCATGGTACGCCTCTCGGAAAATCTCGTGAGGCACCCTCCTAACGGGGCCTTTTTTATCCGTCATTGGAATGTTAGACTAGAAGAGGACTTAGTACTGAATGCCTGTTGTTTTCTTGAAAGTGTCTATATCACGGTTGATAGCGATGCAAAGACGTTGATGAAGAAAGGTCCAGAGGCTGGTTTGATCGCGCAAGTGCATACGATGAGAAAGCCTGATTGTGCTGCGCCACCCATAATCAGCCTCGGTGTATGTGATGGCTCACGGGCAAGATGGTTGGTCGCTGATGTGATGGATAGATCATAACTTGTGAGTCTGCATGGGGGTTGAAAATGGCCAAGCCACAACACCATTCAGCCAGTAAGATGTGTCAAAATTCACCCAGATGCGCAGAACTCATACGCGCTAAACCATTCTGCTTATATCTCAGATGCCATTCCACAGGACAAATTTTCGCATCCTTATCCTTCATTTCACATAAAAGCCCATGAGAAATGCTGGACTGACTCCATTCACTTCCTAACTAGCTTGCAACTCGAGCTATATAAAACTTCACCCAGCGCCATATTTGCAGCTCATTAAGCATAAACAACGGCGCTAGGTCTTCATTTACGGCTCGAACATTATCCAGAAAGTTCGTATATTCAGCAACGCTCCCCCTCGCCCCCTTGCAGCTTGTGCATAGTGACCATTTTATAGAACTCAGACAAACCTTAGGTGATGCTATCAAGCAACGCCCAAGTCTAACAGCTGCCGGCATTTCCAAGCCAGCACCTGGTGAACCCCAATGGGACTTTTCGCTCCATATAACTACTGGCATACTGATTTGGATCAATACATTAACTCCGAGGCACTTTTCGAAGACGTCCCACCTTTGGTAGGTTAACGAATCTTTTACAACTTCAACTTCACAGCCCAAAATTTTGTTTGCAAGTTGAGGACTTTGCCATTACGAGCTCAATGGAAGTGATCGGTACTGTCTTGGGCCTTCTCCCGTTGGCATGTGAGCTCATGAAATCCGCTCAACATCTTCGTGTTCGACTGGAAGCTGAGCACAAGAATTATCTTCGCTCATTGAGAGAACTCAATCATGCTCTCCGCATTGCCCGTACACAGATCTCCAAGGAGAACAGAATGATTTCCTGTGACGTGGGGAAAGCCGTCGATCTCGCCAATGAGACATCGTCCAAAGAGTCGCTCAGTTTTTGCCTTGATCAAGCTATAATTTCGTTGGAAGAAGCAGCATCTTTAAAAACTTTTCGACAAAGCCTCGAGTCCGAGCCGGCTAACACTGACACCGAGAAATGGGATAGGATTTGGAGGAAGCTTTTTCCTGCAACTTCGGTGAATAGATTCGACCTCACTAAAATAGTCGACCCTCCATTTTACGATTTCGGAGACTCTCCCCGGTCCATCTTTGACGAAGCGGAGCCTATCAAGTCCGGAGGATGGTCGGAAGTATCTCGAGTCAAAATCCACCTGGATCGTATGCATGGCTATGGAGATGGAGAGGGCGGAAAAGCTACGTTCGCTGTAAAGAAGATATACAGTGGAACTTATCAGCAGTACGCACGCGAGCGAGACGCTTTGCGAAGACTGAGTCTTGCACAAAGCCCGCATCCTCACATTGTCCCCCTTCTCGCTTCCTACCGAGTGGAAAACAAGTACCACCTGGTCTTTCCGTCGGCTGATTGCGATCTCGCCATGTTTTGGCGAAACCAGCCCAGACCATCCATCGACAAATGCACCCTTGAGTGGTTTGGTGGTCAAATGAGAGGACTTGCAGATGCTCTATATACTATCCATGGGGGAAACGACCAAGAGAGAAAATTGTCTGGGGTTCATGGTGATATTAAGCCAGAGAACATCTTGTGCTTCGGCTCCAATGACAGTGAAAGATGGCCAGTGTTCGCGATTACGGACTTTGGATCTTCATACTTCCTGACACCCGAAGAGAAAGATATTCCCAAGGGCCTCAAACACACGCCAGCCTATCGCGCCCCAGAGATCGACACCACAACTTTGGGCGGTATTACACAGGCCTACGATGTCTGGAGTCTTGGCTGTATCTTTGCAGAAGCCATCGCTTGGTTCTATAATGGCAAAGCCGGAATTAAGAAGCTGATTCTAGCTCGGATCGACGAAGAAGACAACAGCCCCAATCGAGATGCCTTCTTCCAGTTGCAATACGATAAGCGGAATGGCCTCACGGCAAAGCTCAAGCCTGGGGTGCATAGAGTATGACTTCTATGCACTATCCATCTTCGAATATGATCTAACACTGTTGATAGCTACTCATATCCCTTCGTGAGAACTCTCGGTCGTCCTTCTTCATTGATGATATGCTCTATATAGTCCTCGAAGGGATGCTAAAAGTCAACATGAGCGAGAGAATGTCAGCTCGAGAGGTCCTAGACGCCTTGACACAAATGTGCAACAAGTTGGAAAGTGATCCAGCTTATTCTGAGCCTCGTGGCACTATTGATGTGGATGTGGAAATGGTAGGATTGCCATTTTCTTTGACGTAGAAGATTGTGTGAAGTCAACTCTACTCACACATAAATAGGCCTTTTCTTATATAACTACTCCGTTTCATGCGACAAGGAGTAATTCGCTAACGACTTCGCGATCTCAGGTCCACACTCAGAATGTCAGTCAACGAAGGCTCGATAACACGGTCGATGCGAATTATTATACCAACACCACGACCCAAAGTCTCAGTGACGCGGCGGCTGTGAAGGCCCAGGATGGATGGACGTAAACAAAGTCAAGTACGCCTACTAACTTTACCTAAACCTGCCTAAACCTACCTCAAATTACGTCGGTTTGATCAAACCTATCTCCGTTTAGGAAGCTTTACCTAAGCTTTGAAAAGATAAGCTAATTCAGAGTAGGGAACACCTCTTCCGCTGCCATCTCCAGAAGAAGCACAAAGGCAAACATACCTGCCGACGATGTGACACCAGCTTCGAAACAGACGAGCTCCTTCTGGATCATCAGCATCAAGAGACCCCATGTCCCAAGAGGAAATCAGAAGCGGTGTATGGCATGCTGAGTAGAGAGCAAGCCGCTCGACTACGTTCCCTCAAAAGGAAGTCATCGAAAGAGAGTGAGGAGGACCGATGGTTCGATATCTACCGGATCGTATTTCCAAACTTCAATCGAATGCTGGAGAATATCTCACCATGTAAGCGTTCAGTGTTGGCCCTTTAGCATGTTCATGCTAACCAGAAGATCAAGATCACGAATCCAACAACACCTCCCTCAGTACCATAAACTCAACAACCTCGAACGGAATATCCCAGTACAAAGACTATCTGCGCAATCGTGATGCTGAGGAGTATGCCGCGAAATTAGCCGAAAATGGCATCATCATCACTCTCGATGCAGCTTCCAAGCTTCTTGAGCTGCAAGTCAAGGAACTTGGGACCTTTGACGAGACGATGCGAGGACCTGTTCGAGCCTACGAGATTCCGATCGATGCAGGTCATGAGAAGACCGGAGGCAATGCCCCCTCCGATCTCAGTAGTTCATCTAACCTCATGGGCCAACTCCACCTTCTAGAAAGATTTGGGGATGACTAGGAGCATTGATGATAGTCAAAGTTTATAGTGTCCTAACGGGACATTAGGGGTTCAGAGGCCAGAGATCCCGGTTTTCTTGAGTAAATAGAGGAAGCTATGAGATCTAGGGTTGTGTTAGTTGTTAGTTTGAGATTTATCCTAGCTCCAGTCTGTCATTAAATAGCCATTTTCCACTCATTTATATAGCAATTTGAACTTTTTTGGTTTGACTTGGTTTGAATAGAATTGGCCTAAAGCCATTAAAGCCTTCGCACTTTTATCATAAAGCTTAGAGAAGTTTTCGGTAGGCTTGTGTTTAGCCTGGTCTAAGTGGCTAATGTCCTCAAGGTCTCGCCGTCTAAGGCATTTTACTCTATGTGTGAATGTTTACCTAAGTCAATTATAAATTGGGACTTACATTGACGTCGCGATGTCAACCTTTGAGATCACCAAGGCACTATCTCTGGAGTGGTTATAAAGGAGCTTGCGTTATGCGTGATCTCTCCGCCGTCTTCATAGTTGCCAATGATTGAAAATAAACAATTTATTGCTTGCTAACTCATACTAAGGCATGCGTAATGCAACATGCTGCGGGGAACTAGTCCACGTTTTACTTCCCCAATCATTCAGCGAGCTGCAATCCACGGACAGAAAACCGAGCTCGAATAGTAGCACCAGATCCAACATCAAACTCCTCCTCACGGTTCATACCATCAGCACCCGTGACACTATCAAATGGAATATCGACGGATCCCTGCTCGCTCGTACCATTCTGTAAGCTAAGTTTGAAGCTGTGCGGGTTAGAAAGCTGCTCAGCGGTGATAGGGAATCGGAACGCCGTATCGAAAGATGGGTTGAAGATATCGGTTCCAGGGCTGTAGCTCTTGGCGGGAGTGACGAATTCCTTGTCACCCCAGGTCACCTTGACGCTGGGCTTGAGCTCGTCGCGTTGGCCGTTTAGACCATTAACGCTGGCGATCAGGACGGTGGCAAGGCCGCAGATCTCGCCCTCATTTTGGCTGCTGGCAGAGATACTGTTGGACTCGCCGACAAAGTTGAAGAACTTGCCGTGAATAGTCACCTTGGTCTCAAGGGGCTGGCCCTTGTGAGACAGGGTGAGAGTTTGACTACCGCCGTTCAAGAGAAGTTGCTTGACAGTTGTCGTAGCAATACCAATATCGTCATCGCCACCAAGATCCTCGTCGTTCACATCGATAGTGATGCGCTGCTCGTAGTCTGTGACCAGGAAATCGTGAGTCTCGTTCCACTGAGGGTCGTGTTTATTCTTAATAGTCGAAGTTCGCCACTCTCCCTCAGCACCGACGTTGACATCACAGTAACAGTCAGGAATATCCTTGACAAGCTTCTGAAGAAGTCTCTTGGCGCCGCTCTTCTTCTCGCCCGTAATCTCAGTCGCATTATCGACAGTGAGGCGGAGCACACCGTGGTGGGGCTGGAAAGTCTTGAAATAATCGTTGGAGGAGTCGAGCTTGACGAGAAAGCGGTTGGGAAGGACGGCCATGGAAGAAATGATGTTGAGAATGACCTTGCGGACGGTCTTGTCGATCAAGGAGAAGTCAGCGATGTTGGCGGCGTCAGTGAAGTCGAGGGACAGCTCTGGGGGGTTAATGAAAGCCACCTGAGCAGCTCCGATCTGTGGATCATGTCAGTGCCGAATATTCTATCGAGTTTGGTGGTTCATACCAGTGGAATAACGTTTGTCAAAGGACAAAGCAAAATGGAGAGTCGTCCCTTCATCTTCACATGTTCGATACCCTGCAACACCAGTAATCAGCAACACGCAATATTGAGGCCAGCCAAAGCGGAGCTTACAATCTTGGGCACCATCGACGCGTCAAGCTCGAAATCGCACTTGCCATCCCAATCCAAGTCCATATCAAGTTTGATGCCCTCGAGTTCGGTCTTGTGCACGTCAACATTAGAGAATCTGATGGGTGTAGGTCCAAAGTCCAGCTTGACGAAGCGGAGGTTCGCTAGAGGACCTGGCAGCATCTGGTCAAGCATGGGTTCGACGACATCTTTGATGATCTTGCCGCCTGCGACGTTGATGTTTGGCCACAGCTGGGCGATGATGTCGTTGAGGAATCCTAAAAGCTGTGAGCGGGATATTTCGAGACGTCATGAGGAGTGGAGGGGATTAGGTACCGGCAGACTCCGCGCCTCCAGAGGCAGTAAGAGTATCTTTGAGAGAAGCCATGTTATCCATCTTGGCGGGTGAAATGAGAGAGAAAGGAAGGAAAAGTTCAAAAGGATAAGAGCGAGATGTCGTATAAACAATGATGACGATGCAGCTGAAGGTGAAGCTCTGCGGGGTTTGGGAAGTGAATGGCCCGACAGTTTGAGGTCCAGTCCAACTCTGATGCAGGACCTAAAGCTCTAGACCACGCCCTGACGTCATTTGTGCTTCGCTGTCAGGTCTGACAGGGGTGGATATCCTGTTCACTTGCCCCTAGACCAGCTGAATCAGCGTCATGAATTACAGATGAAACGATTCTATCGACGATTCTTGATCAGATTAAGCATTCTGCCAAGCTTTTGATCCGTTATTTGAGCTGCAACCTTATTTTTGGGTGACTCTGGGCGAGGTTCTAAAAATATCAGGTGCGGGCTGGGCGACAGGGATTAATTGTGCCGCATCATCCGATTGTCACTGTAAAATCTACCTAATCTGGAGCATCGACAGAATCAACTGGAAACAGGAAGATGCTATAACGACATGCTGATCACATGACCCTGTATAGAATACCTAGTTCAAGTGATCAATATTTATGCGATTCAATAAAATATTGTATGGTTCTAGAGTCTTCATTAAAACCAAGATTCAGCAAGAATCTCATTTGGTGAAGCTCGTAGCGATGGCTCGAATCTCATCAGACGAGCAATCAGCTCTGCCGCTCGCTTGACATCGTTTTTCGTAGACTCTGGCTTCTTATCGGTATCGAAATAAACCTCCTCCAACCAACTGTGAAGTTTCAAACCATCATCCGGTTGTGTTGGCGTTCCTTGCATTGCTTGCCATTTGGCTTGCCATCTTGACGGCAATTCATCATCGATGAGCTCAATCATTTGCTCAACGAGAATTGGGGGAGTCAACATTATGACATCAAAGGGTGGCTGGCCAGTAATGAGTTCAAATATCTGCGCTCGTTAGTTAAGTAATGACTGAGCTTACAAAATACACTTACCAAACAGCCAGTGCTCCAAAGGTCAACACGATGATCGAGCTTGTCTCCGAAAACAATTTCTGGAGCGCGCACTGGTAATGGAGTATTTAACGTGCTTGGTATATCGTCACTAAGAAATGCTTCACCGAAATCAATAAGTTTGATCGATGGCTTGGCGAGTATGCGCTGAACCTCCCGGTGTCCAAAGGATGCAGGTCGGACGATTCGAGCTGGCAGATTCTTTGGCAGAGGCGCGTCATCAGGCCCCAGAACCAACCCTTCGTCGGGCTCACCCAGCTTGGCCATAAAGTCTTTCTCGCTAAGTGAATGTAAGTCTGGTATTGTTAAAGCCAGATTTCTCGTATGGATATCTATGTAGAAATTCAGCGACATCAGAAACAAGCATATAAGATATTGGCATCTTACCGCCATGGCCAATGTCACTAGCAGAGAGTAAATCAAGCGCTTGAAGTATCTGCTTGGAGAACAATCTCGCGGCATTTGAAGGAAACCTGGAATCCTTGAGATGTCTTTCAACGACATCTTCAACGCTGGGACCGACAAATTCAAGGGCCAAGCAATCGTGTGAACCGTTGGGGCCAACAATGGTAAAGTGGTCTAACATTTTGTTCACATAATGCCATCCAGGGTGATTGTTAGGCTGAGAGGACAGAGCTTGCAATACTTTAAGCTCCCTGCTCTCTTTTGCCTCAGATGTTGTCACCTTGAGGGCAACATAAAGGTCATCTCTTGTTCAAGTTAGTGTTTGCAGGGCAATCATAGCTAACAGACATACTTCTGATCCTTTGCAGCCCATGTAGTAGAGTAGCTACCCCAGCCTAGCTTATGGAGAACTTTATATCGTTCACCTTCTAAGACATCGCCTAGCGTCAGGGGATGGTAGCCACCAGCTTCATAGCGATGCAGCGGTTCTGCATCAACGCTGCATCTATATTTTTGTGCTAGCATCTGGGACTGGTGTCGACGAAATCTATAGAATGTATAGAGGGAACGAAAACTGATTGACCGCGCCACAGGCCTCTGGGAAAACGGCATCAGAGAACTTGACTTTATCATGGCGTTTGCGAGCCGTGGTTTGCAGCTTTAAACATGAAAAAGGATTAGGCGCTCATGTTCACAATCGTGGAGTCTTGGGGCACGTGACGCTAGTTGGCGGTCGATGAACTCGGCTTCGTTGTAATCCTCTTCACCAAGCTTATAACTAGAATTGAGATGTTGGGTCTCGCTGGAACAACGGGTTCTTTTCTCGTAACAAGAAATTTTGCGCCGTGCCCTATGCAGTGCAGGTCTTGGCCTTGCGCTGGCGCCTACAGTCAACGAAGTAAGAGGCCAGCACAGTGATGGCACTTGACGAACCACCCCTCACACGAAAACAGAAACCGTCTCACACAAGCCATTCGGATCCAACGCCGCATGTGACAGTACTGTTGTCAACCGATAGTCAAGCTGGGAGGAACAGATTTCAGGCTGTCCATATCTACCATGATGAAGAAGGAAACTACAGAGGACATGTCTTATATAAGGAGCGAGTAAACAATTCCACTGCTGATTAAGCCGACCTGTTATGGGGAAGTTACTCGCAGCCGTAGAAATGCAAGGAATTCAATGCAGCTTACCTCTCATGCTCGGGGAGCTCGCCTGCGCTGTCGTCACTATATCGAGTACCTGGAATGAGTTCCGAGGGACTTGTTCTGGGCTTGTAAAGCATTTCATGCCCTAGTATGATGGATTATTAGAGCATATCGATAAAGACTGTATTGATAAGTTATGTTGCTATTTAGGTAGCTTAGCCGAAGTGCATATTTGCCGAGTCTCCGGTTTAGGCTCTCACTGAAGAACTCATAATTTCAGCTGTTGAACAGCTCGACGACTGGTCTTTGGAATCCGTTGATTAGGAAGGGATTGATTAAATGAGCTAAACATCTAAGCCGTCAACCATGCATCACTAACTACCCCTTTCGTTGCGCTCGACTTCTACTCTCCTTTAGACGACTTGGGCTCACATTCAGCCTCCAATCTAAGTCCAGCAGTAATCATGCTTTCCCATAGCTCCGACCTGACATCCATTCTTGCAGTACTTCTTGAATTTGATAGTTCCATTGGGGCCGCACGAGAAGAGGGCATCATTGATCTGATTCTTCTTGAAACACGTAGCTTTGGTCGCGCGGGTAAGCTCGTCAGAGATGGTGGTGTAGTATTTGCCTATGAGAGAGACCTGTTAGAGATACCCTAGCTTGATAGATCGGAAGCAGAGAAACTCACCAATATCGAGGAGGAAGTGGCCGCAGTGGTCAAGCTTAGGGGTGCAGTTTCGCGCCTCTCCAAAACCAGCCATGGCAGCGACGAGAGCGAATGGGACAAAGCTAATCTTCATGTTTGAGAGGGTATATTGGTACAATGATGTGTGAAGTTGAAAGACGTTTAGTTGGCGATGTTCCGGGTTTTATAAGCTTAAAACAGAATCAGCTGCCAGCGAGAGGCTTCACCACCTTTTCAGCCTTGTGAGATCTAGACCCCTAAGCTAGCGACTCTAGATCCTATTATCTGTGTACTATGGCTTGTTGAGTCTTATTATTATTCAGCCGCAGGCGCCACTCCGTGACGGTGCGGATATGAGCTGGATTAGCCCACCGAATCGAGACGGAACAAGTAACCTTTGACATTGGCAAAATGGGACAAGAAAGAATTATTTTTAAGACTAAAGTCTTTCTGGCTATTATTCTCTACTTAGGTCAGCTAATAGGTTAACTTTGACTTTTGGAATAAGCATTCTGTGATAATTCCGACCAATCTCTTGACTGGAATAAAGAGCTTGAAGCGTTAGAGGTAATTAGCGTAAGCCACTTCGCTTATTTTTACTTCACCAGGGAACATGACTATATTTATTGCTCAGGTACGGATTACTAGGGTGATACCTGTCGAGCGGACTCAAGGCCTTTGTGGAAGTTGTGGTGTTGAAATCCAATACTTCAGCCCCGGGACCGGCAGACATAAACCAACTCATAAGAGCTTGGGTGGAGAAAAAAAAGCAGACAATCCCCAGTACCATTGATCACTGGCTTTTGACATACCATACAGCCGGGCCGATCAGATTATATCTTCCGTTGAGATATGAGTTGAGATTAGTCCAGTAACTTACCCTAATAAGCCGTTCCCTGGTCATGATCCCTGTATGTTGTTGGGGTTTGCCTGCTCGTTCGGACCCCGCGGGCATCCCAGACGTGGCCAACTGCCCTGCACGTTCCGCTTGCGGACAGTAGCATCGTTCTCAAGGTTTCAGGGTAAATGAATGGGTAGGCCATGTCATTTTCACTCTTTTCAATGTAGCGCTGCTACTCAGTACAGTGGCTCATATATGGCCGTTCGGAATTTCGGATACCTAAATCTCCTACCATGTACAGCCTCGCACAGGCTTCAGGAAAGCCCCGCGGCGTCCGATGATTGCTATGCTATCAAGTATCAGACACGACTTCAACTGACTCGAATATTTATCTTCATTGCTGTTCCCTTTCGTGGACGAGAACTTATAGCATGAAATTAGCAGACTTAACAGCACAGAGCCAAGCATTTTCTAAGGTGGATTCCGGAACTCGTTCAATAACTTCACCCTCCCTTTTGACAATCCAATGGCAGTCATGGGATCCAACCATAATGACTTGTTCGAGCTTCCGGCTAATGAAGCCATCAATACTCGCCCTGCAGGATACGACTTCAAGAATCCTTACTTTCCCCCACCACCAGCATATTCCGCCAGTGGTTCATCCACCCAAGAACAATCCACAGGGATGCAGATAAACCGAAAGTCAGGTTTTGCCAATCGTCTTCACGTTCTCAGCGCCAAGATTGCTGGCCCCGTGAATGACTTCGCAAACAAGCTCGGATGTGAGGCATTCATGCCTACAACTCTAGATAAAGAATGCGACAAAGCAGCACGAATCCTGACCTCATTCTGCGGTACGTGTCGATGGTGCACGAGAGGTATTATAAGAGATAGACTAACATTATCTACAGAAGGAACGCCACTTCCGCCAAACGACCCATTATCAAAACGAAAGGCAATAGTCAAAATTCCTCGACAAGTCCTCAAGTCAGCTGCAGGTCTCGCCATCTTCACCGCATTTCGGTCTGGGGCGCAATTTTCCTGGGGTAGCGGTTCAGGCGTTGTTGTAGCACGACAGCCCGATGGGTCATGGTCGCCACCATCTTCCTTCGCCGTCAACACCCTCAGCGTTGGCTTCATGGTTGCCATGGACATATACGACTGCGTGTGTGTTCTGCGGACTCCGGAAGCCGTGGCTGCGTTCACCAAATCAAGGGTCTCCTTCGGGGGCGAGGTCGCTGTGACCGCTGGGCCGGTTGGTACTGGCGTGTATGTTGATTCTGCCGTCAGCAGCGACGGCGCTGCCGAGCCTATATGGAGCTATGTGAAGAGTAGGGGCCTTTATGTGGGAGCACAGATTGATGGGACTGTCATCACGACGAGAGATAAGGCGAATGAGGACTTTTACGGGGTGGAAGTTGATGTGGCTTCTATCCTGCGGGGCGAGGCTCCAGCTAGAGGGCCTATGTGGTCGGAAGGATACTGGAGGCTGAATAATGTGTTACGAGAAATAGACTATGGTAATTGAAAGCGCCATATATGGGTGCTTTGCTTTATTTTGTGCAGCAACTCACCCTGGATGGGGCACCTCGTACTTCAAGATATGAGATAATGACTGGATTACTATCGGTAACTTCTTAAGAGAGAGACACGCCCGAGCTATCCTTGATTGACTGCATGGGGCCACGGCTCCCGAATCCATTGACCTTACACGACATACTGTTGTGTGCTCTGACACTAGCAGCTGAATCCTGGTTCAGCTAGCCCCAATGGAGATGGCTGCATTGACTCTCGGCAGTCGTTGAACCTTAAACCTTGAATATGCAGGGTTTAATCTCGCTCATATACCGCGCCATCCGCACAAGCATTATTTGTTATGATGATCTTTCCTTCTTCAACTTCCATTTTTCATCGAATCCAATCCTTCCTACGCGTTTTGGCTGGTCACATCATCCTTATCAACGCGATGAACCACCCAGAGCAAAGCTCAATGTCTCAAATCGTGGTTCTCGCCTGTAGCATCCTCGTCTGTTTCGCGAGCACTATTCTCTTCATCCCGAAAAGTGCAGTCCTGAACAGACTCGGCGCAGCGGTAGCTCTGAGCTGCCTGCAGCATTCCCTTTACACGTCCCTTTTGACATCATCGTTGCCTCCAGCACAAATAACAGGCATATCTCTGTTCAGCTGGGGACTCTACGCCAATGCCACTGAGCAGATTCTGCTATCGCGCTACAATGCCGATGATGTCCTCACGGTGAAGGAAAGGCCTTTGGGACGCCTTTTAAGCACTGTCGCCCAGTTTCTTCGTGCCGTGGGCATGTATTTCAGCCTGCGACGTGTTGGCTTGCGAGGGGAAGTTCCGATGAAGCACCGGGCCCCGACGAATTCTGTTAGGTTTATTACAACGAGGATTATTCAATGTCTTTGCTGTTATCTTGTCTTGGATGCCATATTTCTTGCGCCGCGGCCAGAGAAGCACTTAATCACGAGAGAAAAGCAGTCGCTGTTCAAGCTAACAAGCCTTACTCGGGAAGACCTAATCTTTCGCTTTGCTACTGCCCTTGGGAATTGGGTTATTGGCTATGTTTCGGTACGACTGGCTCACGGGCTTATAGCTGCTGTATCTGTTCTGCTTGGTTTATCTAAGCCAGAGGACTGGCCGCACCTCAACGGGCCAATAAGTTCATGGTCCACCGTTCGAACATTCTGGGGGTAAGCAAACCTCTCAAAAGCCCCGCTGAGAGATATAGTGATCTTGTACTAAATATCTCCTAGAACATTTTGGCATCGACTTTTCCGCAAGGCTCTAGCAGGCTGGGGAGACTTCATTCCAGATAACGTTCTCAGGCTCCGTCGCGGTACGCTGTTGTCACGATATTTACGCTTGACATTGGCATTCTTCGCTTCTGGGCTTATGCACCGCTGCATACATTACTTCTACCGGCTTGAGGCCGGAGAGCGGTACGAAATGGAGACTTATTTCCTTCTACAGCCGCTGGCGATTATGTTTGAGGATGCGGTGCAGACTGCAACGGTACACACTCCCCTACCAAGGCCATTACGTTGGATAATTGGGTTTACCTGGTTCTGCATATTCACCACGTGGGTGACGCCATTGTTCCTTTACCCTACTATGCGAGTGGCAGATCCAGGGCAGTTGCTTCCATTTTCAGTTGTGGGCCATTTTATGAAGTATTACTAGATACATCCTATCCTGCCAGATATGGGTTTCATTCTCCGTCAGAGTGGCTATATCACCATTGGAAAGCCGCAAGCACAGCCGTGTTATATAAGGGTTTCGCTGCCTCGATCGGAGACACTTCAAATTAGGAAGTTCGTTAGAGCTAAATATACAGTTGATGAGCCAATCGCGCTTTTATGTGGCCAGGATAATTCGAAAGCCAAGAGAAAGAACTGGATCTTTCTTATGGATTTCGTTCTGTAGCCAATTGGAGACAAGAATTCCGGGGCAGTGTGAAGTCAAGTACTAAGCACTTAGGCCTTGGCAGAGGACCTCGCCTTATGTGATCGCAAGGGTAGAAGATATCTTCCGTAAGCTCATCGTCTGATTTAGTGATAGCTTTATGTCAGCCTCAAGTACTGCGCCTATGGATAAACGAAATGAGAATATGTGAAAGTTATAAAACACAATAGAGAGACGGCTGAGAGTTGAACTACATTCTCATCACCATCCGCAACTATCAGATCAACATTCAAACTCGCAAGCATCACAGCATCTTCCCAAACAGTACTCACTATCAATTGATTCCATACTTAACATCATACACTCAAGATGGTTGCCTTCAACACTCTTCTCACCTTTGCCGCCACCCTGGTCCCTCTAGTTACTGGCGCTGCCCTACCTACTCATGAAGATTCCTCCCTCACGAGGCGTCAAAACCAAGACAAGTCCTGGGACGACTACCACCGCCAAAACGGAGCATTCGCAAGACAAGGTCTCTGCCTCTTCTACCTCGACCCATCTCCCCGCGACGGTGCATGGGCATGTGGCGTCTACTGCAAAAACGACCGCACCAAGATCTGCACCACCGTGCATCCCAGCAAATTCACAAACGACATGCTAGGCGCAAACCCAGACGGCGAACGCTATGCAATCGGGAAATGTCAATGCGACACTTCAGCTGCGGACTTTCTCGCTACAGCTACCGTTGATTTCACAGCAAGGGGTCTTGACAAGGGCTTCAGAGAGATTGGAAGCGTTACGTGTGAAATTATGGTTAATGTCATGAAGGAGGCTGTTTTTGCGAGCACGTATGCTATTCCTGGTGTTGGACCTGTTGCTACAGCTGCTAGGACTGTTGCGAAGGGTGTGAAGCTGGCTTCTAAGACACAAGGCGGCAAAGACATGTGGACGGATGCTGTTAAGGAGTCTTGTAACTTTCGTCGGGATGATGAATTGCTGAACAAGGGTTTTAGGATCTTTGAGGGAGCTCCTGATGAGTTCTAAGGACCATGGTCTTGGTCGACTTTGGAAGCATTTCTTTTGATAGACGTCTTTGTATTGGGCTCGAGATCCGGAAAACTAGCATATAGATTGTATCTGATTTGAGGATAGATTATGGTAGAACATAAATTATTTGTTTGCACAAGTTCAAGTCAATTTGACTTTCTCATAATGGTTCATCTGTTCCAGCAGGTTGCTAACTCGTTGGCTGGAAATGTTAGGACTGACAGTGCTTGCCACGGCTGTAGGCTGTAAGTGTACAAGGAAACGTGAATGACCTGCAGCATAAGTCAGTGCAAACATAAGCATGCATTAGTGGGTGGCATAAGACATGGCACGTGAGGCACTGGCGATAGCATCAGCTCTCGCTTGTCAGGCCTCATTAAACCAACTGTCAACCAGCCAACAAATCACAACTTGAGCCACAAACCACTTCCGACACCATGTCCAAGGCATCTACTGCCAGCGCATGGCCCGGAGCTCCTCCCGCCGCTGAAGACGGCTTCGCATTCGCCGACGGTGTATTTTTCGCCCAATCTTCTGGCCAGAACCGTCATCGGCGCGCTACAGCGACCGAGCTCAAGGAGCATTTCACCTCTGGCAACGACAAAGATCACCCGGCGCACTGGTTTGAGGCCCAACTCATTCACTACGGCCTTCCACCATCCAAGACCAAGTCTGTCGCGCGCATGCGATTGTTTGACGCTGTTAATGCAGGTAACCTCAAAGTGCCGGCAAGTGTGAGCAAACTTGAGACCAAATTGAAGAAGGAATGGACAAAGAACGATCGCGAGGCGAAGAAGGGTGGGGCGAGCAAACCTGCAGTGCAAGCAACACCTGTGAAGACTGAGACAAAGAAACCGACTGCAGTGGGTGCCAAAAGAAAGGCAAACGACGACGAAAGTAACGCGAAAGTCAAAAAGCCAAAGACTGCAACACCAAAGACTGCGACACCAAAGGCAAAAGCGCCAGCGAAGACACCAGCAAAAGCACCCGTCAAAAGCACGGTGAAGACAGCGGCAAAGGACCCTGAAACGGGCCCCGCACCGACACCAGCGCGAAAGCCCCAGACTGCGCGCTGTGTCAGAGGCGGTGCATCCCAAGGCCCTGGCAGAGGCGCAAGCACTGCTGCAACAGAGCCAGCAAAACAGCCTCGAACTAAGCAAACTGCACCCCGAGGAAACGGATCGCGACGGTCAACTGGTCCAAGCCGCCCGACAGCAAGAGACCCCTCCCCCGAAGCTCCCAGATTCGCAAAGCCTCAGACTGCTCGACGTGGCGGCGCTTTTGCGGCCCGAGGACGAATACCCGCTCCGTCCGGCTACGATGATGCTCCACCCCCATACTCGGAATTTCCAGATCAAGATTACTCCTCGGATGAGAACAACGGCAGCGATGACGTCGGCGAGGTCAGTCTTGCACCTTTGGGTCTTTTAAACGGCGACTACGAAGTTGAATCGCTCGATGTGAGCGAGCAATGGGATTTTGACCCTGATGAGTTCCAATTGACCCTCACAATTTCTGGCAACAGACTCTGGGGAAAATTTGACCTCGGCGTCTACAAAGGCGTACTCCTCTTTGAAGAACGTCCCATGCGCTCATCGCATGATCGCGTCTGGTTCAAATGGCGGGGTCGTGAAGATCAGGGACCTATAATGTACGGGGACCGCAACGAAGGTTGGATGGAGTTTCTTGGCGACGGTCGCATTGAGGGTTGGTTGAACCACCAGTCTCTCTCATTCCAGGCTCGTCGACTGCCTGGTCAAGGAACGCGCAGTAGCATTGATGCTCGCACTCTGCAGGATGAATGGAACGGGTATTCATATGATTTGTACGAAGAGGAGAATCGGGCGCGGTGGCGATGAGCTTGATTCGTTTGGGGTAGCTTCCCGCGGGTGAGAGGACAGAATTGGTTACATGTGACGCCGATCACTGAAGAGTTTGAGATGTTGGAGTTGAGACTTTTGCACAGAACCTTGCGGTTTTCTAAATATTGTCGGAAGAGAAACTGGATACAACATGTCCTTGTTCATAGTGAAAACTTTTAATACACCGCTTCTATTTGTCGCATTGAACTGATCAAAGCACGCGGCATTGTCCGAATGTCAGTGAAAGGCCTCACTGTGAGACGGTCAAGCGGAGCAACACGGGAGGGACAAGGATCACTTGCAGCGCCCAGCTTTTCTCAACTTTGGGGGTTTTAAAAACAAGAATTTTCCCATTCTCATTTTTCGCCCTGTGCCTCAAAACATCATTCCCTCTTTTCAACTCGGCCAGAAAATGCATCATGAGTGCGATTCGAGGCTTTCTCAACGCCTTCAAGGCCCGCAGCCCCCCAATCACCGGGATAATCAACCTGAAACCCCTCAGCGACTCCAACGCCCGAGTGGGGAGAGCTTTTCTTGAGCGCTGCAACCCCTTTAGAGACATCCCCAAAGACGCGAGGCTTGAGAACACGCTGTGCGAAGTGCGATACATCGATCGCGTTCTTCGCGACACTCTTGTTCCTACGTCGTTACCGGGCGATGATTATCACTTTTGCTCGAAATTACTGCGCAGTTTGGAAACGAGACGTGATTTAACGTGGCTGGTTCTCAGGGAGACGGACATAAAGGATACGATTGGTGCTATTGCGAGAAGAGGTGGGCGAAGGGCGCCCCTTCCCGACGAACCTCACGATATTCACGCCCGCGCGAAAGCTCTTGAGAGGCATTGGTCAACGCTGGAAAAATGCCACACCAAGCTTCGAGAATGGGAGCCGAAATACGCGACGCAATCACAGCCGCCTCTTTTAGAACAAGAGGAAGCATTTGTTCTTGAATTAAGCGACGAACAGGCTGCGCATGCAGAGATTGAGTATCGAGAATGGCGCTCCGATCGCGATAGAAAAGTATCGTATTTAAAGTTAAATCCACCTGAGCCAGCGGCGTTTATACCCGTTGAACGACGAGATATTCAGACGGACGAGACGTGGAAGATACTTCCGCCTTCGGAGAGTGAAATTGGTATGAGACTTCTGCCGGTGTGGACGCCGATCATTTTCCAGGAGGTGCCGCTTGATTGGGAGAGTCCTGATTCAAGTTTGAGGAGTACCCTTGGGGAGAGGAAGAGGAGGGATGAGTTTAGGAGGAGAGAGAATGATAGGAGGGAGAGGAAGTTTGAGTTTCAGAAACAACTCCGTGAGGAGATGAGTCGGTCATAATGTCTTGGTTGAATTACTGGAGTTTTGGTTGGGTTGGTGACCTGGGATATGTAAGGTCTTGGTGTTTGCATATATAAGCTTGATATTCAACATACATCAGCATAGACAACAAGGACAGAAGGATCAGGAGCATATTTATCTATGCTAGACATATAAGATAGGTACATGGTGAGATATACCGATATATACAAGAGAAGGGACTGGAGGATGATCACAGAGGAATAATTATCAGTATATAAGTTCCTTCAGTAGCTAAGGCCTTGGCTTCTTGCTTAACAAGATAGGGTTTCATAACAAAGCTACGAGTTGGCAAGAATAGAAACCAAAACACTCGAGCCAAGCACTCTTGATGACGGATAGTTCACCACAACCGGCAAATAGTCGCCCAACGGCTTTTCTTAAAGCTTCCACCGGAATACAACGCTATCCTGTACTCGGTCTGACGTTCTCAACATCCGATTCTCCAAAGTCTATCGCACACCGAAGTGTCATTCTCCAACCTCTCCCAAGAACAAGCTTCTTGTCACAAAAGTCTAAGCGAAGCCTCTCCCTCAATCAATTGGTCAACCGCCCTCCATCGAACTTTTGTCAAACGGCCCAGCCAATGGGATCCTCCCGCCTAGCGATCGACACGAACAGCTTATCGTACCACGATGCTGATATCACGAACCCCGCAAATAGCTGCATTAGGAAGGCACAGATAAGTATTCATGCCGAACTTCCGTGCAGGCTTGTTTACTATGTTGTGTACCCTGTTGAGTAGGACTTTATCTTGGCAAAAGTTCCTCTGATCGTCGGGCTATGTTAGGGGGAATTATTGCAAGTATGTATGACGATCGTATAAATATCAACAGTGCTGCCTGTCTTCTCCGGCAGTACCGGGCTTTCTCTCAACTGTAAAGGATTCTTGTACGTCAATATGGGTTTGAAAACTGCCCTTTTGTCAGTCTTGGGCTTTGTTGCCTTGACGAATGCTTCGGTTATTCATCCTCGTACATCCAAGCCTGCGCATGCTCAGTACTACAATAAAAAGACTTCTCGTGAGTTGATGGCGCAACGAACTTGATACATGTGACTAACCCTTGACCAGCTTATTATGTCCCATCTACGGGAATCCCCGACGTCTCATTTGATATCGGTGAAAGCTATGCTGGTCAAATCCCTGTTGACTGGAAGAAGACTGGCTCCAAAGATCCCAAGTTCTTCTATTGGTTCTTCCCGACTGTTAACCCAGCTGGAAAGGACGATGTCGTGATTTGGTTCAATGGAGGACCAGGCTGCTCCTCTCTAGAAGGTATTTTGATAAACCTTTTTGATTCTTTCATTACTGACGCGATTATTAGGTCTTACACAAGAGAATGGCCCGTTCTCGTGGAAATATGGAACTTACAAGCCTGTGCCAAATGCCTGGTCATGGCACAAACTCGCCAACGTCATCTGGTAGGATCTTACCATTCACAAAAGTACCATGACCGACTGACAATTATTCAGGGTTGAATATCCCATTGGCACTGGCTTCTCAACCGGCCACGTGACAGCAAAGAACAACACCGAAACAGCAGCCCAATTCGTCGAATGGTGGAAGAACCTCGTTGACACTTTTGGCCTGCAAGGCAAAAAGCTTTACGTTACCGGCGAAAGCTACGCTGGTGTCTATGTTCCCTACGTCGGCGCTGCCATGCTCGACAAGAAGGATACAAAATACTATAACGTCAAGGGCGCTCTTTACTACGATCCTGTCATGCCGTATGCTGATAAGCTACGCCTTGACCATGCTGCTTTCCCGGGCTTCTTCAGGCATTGGGAGAGTGTATTTGCGATTCCGGATAAAAACAAGAAGATTCTTGATAACGATAATGAGAAATGTGGATTGGATAAGTATCGTGAGACTCATCTTACGTATCCTCCCCCTCCGGCACCTTGGAAGCCTGTTCAGGTCAAGGGATGCGACATCACTGCTCATTTCGAAGAGGTCAACACTGTCATCAATCCTTGCTTCAACGTTTACCACGTCCAAGATACCTGCCCGGTTCTTTGGGATGTACTCGGTTTCCCCTCTGTTCAGTACACTCCTCCCGGCGCAACACTCTTCTTCAATATCCCCGGTGTCCGCAAGGCAATCCACGCCCCAGCTAACCCCAAGGAATGGGCATCGTGCTCAGGCCCAGTCTTTGTCGGCGATGATGACAGATATGACCCCGCCGAGCACGAGAAGAAGTTCCAAACTCTCGTTGAGAAGACCAACAATGTCATGATCGGATCTGGTATGGCTGATTATATCATCACTTCCAACACAACAGCCTTAGCCGTCCAGGGTCTTAAATGGAACGGCAAGCAGGGTTTCCAGACTGCACCGAGTGCAGAGTTTGTTGTTCCTATTATTAACAACACTGAGAGCAATGTTGAGAACTGGGCAGGTGGTAGTGTTCAGGGATCGGTTCACTCGGAGAGAGGGTTCACGTTGGCAACGGTTAAGACTAGTGGACATATGGTTCCGCAGTATGCGCCGCCTGCTGCGTTTAGACAGTTGGAGCATATGCTTGGACGGGTGAAGTCACTCACGGATGCGGAACCCTTTTCTGTTAATATTTCTACTTCTTTCAAGTGGCCATACTAAATACTTCAGTATTTGGGGGATATAAGGCAGAAAGGCTGACTGAATACATAATTGCTGTCACTATCGATCCGATTTATGCCACGTTGTGATTTTATCTCAAGAAGCTATCAACCAACTTTCAGCTTTCGGTCAGCCTAGAACTGTCTATGTTCCTTTTTGGGCCATCGAAATAGTCTCGAAAGACGTCACTACTAACGATATTTTAGTGTCGAAGGAATAATTTGGAAGTCATTGATATTCAGTGGAACTGGAAAGTGAAAGAAGACCATCTATAGTAAGACTCTTCGCTGACATTTTTAAGCAAACCATGGTGCCTCAATGCCAAGAATAATGACGATGGCGCAGCTAAGAGTCCCTCAGTCCTGACAGATAGATCACGGTATGACAGATCCTAGCCTGGCACTTATTAGTTATAGCGTTGACACTTTTGTTCCCAACTGCCGCTACGGACCTAGTAAGAACTGCTCGAACATCACTTTTAAAATGCTCCCCAAGGATGCTTACATACAAGGATTCATTCGATTGGCTCAAAAGGCTGTCGTGGAGTTATTATCTGCACTAACCACCATATCAGAACGTGACTTCACTGCTTGGACGAATGAACTCGTCAGATGACGATGTTGAGCCCTCGAGCCAATACTAAGGATAGTAGCGCCGCTAAAAAGACTTTAAAATATTCTGATCGTGCCATAATAGCATAGGCTTGACCTGACCTGAATTGCCTTTAAAGTCAATCAATGCTTCGGGTCTTAAAGTTCCCAGATTCAAGACTCAGGCAAGGGTTGCGCAAAGCCCATGCACGATACGGATAGGATCAGTGACGAATACTAAAGTTCAATTCTATAATCGTGTCTTTAAAATCTATAATTAAAGATGCACAATGGCATGAAAGTTATACAAGCGATATGAGAGTCGGATCCGTGACACTATGCCCTGATGATGTATCTGTCCTATGAAGCAAGGGAACAGAGGATGTATCTAGTTCTTGCCCTTGTAAGCAAAAGAAAGCTTCATGTAATCCACAACAGTCTTGGAAAGGAAGTTCTGAAGATATGAAGGCTCTGCAGTTCCAACTTGTTGCTCTATGGCCTTCATAAGAGCCTCTGGCAGACCGAGAGCCTTGAGGACTTGAGGGTAATCAGTGAACGATCCGTGAACAGTGTCCTTGACAGCAATCTCCTTCTTGGGTCCTCGCAGCTTGGCGTAGAACGTCTTCCATGTGGTGTCTTCCTTACTGTGGTTAGGGCGGCCGATGAGAAAGAATGGCTTGTCGAGACCCTTGCTGAGAGCAGGTTCGAAGATCTGACCGTCCAGGTCCATTCCGCCACGGATTCGGTTGTCTGATAGCATTGCTATAGCTGCGCTGGCACCGCCGAGGGAATGACCGAGGGCGACGATCTTCTTGTTGTCGATTGAGCCTGGAAGACCCTTGAAGACCTTCTTTTGGAAAGAGGGACGTAGAAGCTCTGAGATGGTGAAGGAGATGTCCTTTGCCTTGACCTATGAAGAGTTAGCAAATTCATTGTGCGACACGAGACGATAGATGTATACACACCGAACCCAACTGCTGATTAGATTTCGGGTCATCGGGGATGTTTCCTCCCTTGATGATCTTTCCGTCAGGAAACTCAACAACGGGAGGATCGTAGGGATGGTCAATCAGAACCACGACGTTGCCATAACTAGCCAGCGAGCGAGCCATGAGGCTGTAAATCAACCTCGAGTTGCCAGCACCAGGCGAGAAGACAGCAACAGGAAACGACTTCTTCTCGGTCTCGCATCCCTTCTGAGAAATAGGAGTCTTGCAGACCTGAAACTCGAGAGCGGAAAAGGTATCGTTCGATAGACCCAACTGCGCTACCTGCTGTCCGTATGCTTTGGCTGTAGCAGGGGGCATGTATGGGACGACCTTGTTTGAGCAAGATGATGAGTCGACGGGCCAGAAGATTGAGGCCAGGACTTGTCGATGTCCTTTCTTAGGGTCGTAGGGGTCGATGCGGCTTTTGTCGGTCATGCCCTCGATGCGAAGGGCAGTGCCGTATGGACCGCTTGGCTTGGGGAGAAGGATGGCATTTCCAGCCCCGACAAGGGAGAGAAAGAGAAGAGAGAACTGCATAGTGAAGTTGTCAAGTAAATAACTTGGTTGTAGTGAATGAAAGAAGGTAATGTGAGCTTGAATTTTGGATGATGGTGTTGACGGAGATGGTAATGAGAGGGATGGAAAGGCATCTTATAATCAGCAGAAAAGATATCCATCATGAAGTAGCATCGGAGTTCTGGTACTAGATGTCTAAGCTCGCAGGATTCGTTACATTATCGGTAAAGCTTAAACCCAAACTCGTGGGATCTTCCATAGTCATTCCAGAAACACAGCCTCTACCATACTCAAAGCAGTCAAGTTCGAGCGAATTGGCATTTCCCATCCCCAAAAGCCTCATGTGCCAAGAAACGTTTTCTGCCCGAGCTTACTCGCTGACGAAAGTTGAACTTCAGCTCCCCGCCAAGCTAACAACATGATTGGTTCAGGGCACTAGCGTCGCTCAATTGTTTCCGAAAAGGGTATCGCGACATGCCAAGCTCATCTCGCTCAATCGATACCACTTTGAGTATAAACCCAGCCTCTTCCCTTGTCGAGTCACCAACTGCATCAACGCAGCGAGCGAGTAAAGAGAAGATGCCGGTTGGACCATTCGATAGACGCAAGAAACGATCGCGGTGCCTTGCATGTGCTGCAAGCCATCTCAAGGTAAGTACCGAGACATTCGTCATCGTACATGGCTGATCCTTGTGGTGCAGTGTTCTGGAAATGTTCCGTGCAGCAATTGTGTAAGGAGGAGGGTTGAGTGTGCTTTTGAGAAGCAGAAGCCTAAGCAGATTTGGATCAGTCAGGATGAGTCGGGTAAGAAGACCGTGGCTCCAGTTCCAGCTGCTACCTGCAAAAATCAATCTCCCCGGCTGGATATCAACCCTACAGGTGATCAGATCTACTATCTTTCTCACTACTTTGACACTTTCCTACGGCGGAACAGCTGCAATCCGAGAACGGAAATCTTCACTGATGTGATAGGTTTGATGAAAGATCAACGATCGGGGACATTTCTTCACGATGCTGTTCTTTCGCTAGGAGCGATGCAAGCTGTTAAGCTGAACGCATCAGAAGGTGTTGATCCAAGCAAAACTTACAACTTGGCTGTTCATCACTACTCAAAGTCTGTTTTCGGCTTGAGAAACGCCCTCGAGGAGTTTGATCAAGAACCTAACGCGCGGCATCGCATCTTGTGGACTACTCACTTACTTGGCCTGTTCGAGGTGAGCAGTTTTCGAGGGCACTTTACTGTGGCTAAGCTAACAGATTAAAGCTCATGACTGATGCGACCGGCGAAGGATGGATACAACACCTAGTCCACGGTACTTCCAAAGCTCTTGTCGTTGCAGGCCCAACATCATGCAAATCAGGTCATGGACAACGCTTTTTCACCGAAATACGAATCTTTGAAGTCTGCCGGGCTATAATTTTCAATGAGCCAACGTTTCTTGCAAAACCAGACTGGAGATGTCTCACACGCGAGATTAGGACCAAAGAGCAAGGCGATAGTGACTGTTTGGATGAACTTTTGGATATCATCGTCTCATGCTCAACTCTTCGTGTTCGGTAGGTAATCCCTTCTTCTATGAAGCATGGTTTTTAATGATTTATGTTAGGGCGATAAACCTGCTGTATCACTCGGACGCAGATTCTGTTGATGTCACGAAACATCTTGACGAAGCTTTTGCTGTTGCTCAAGAAGGGTTTCGTCTAAGACAATCTCTCGTCGACTGGGAAGCCAAAGACGGACCTTCAGAACAACAGTCTGCTGAGAATGTGAGTGGGGGCTTCTCACCCTTGACCAAAGCATTCTTCTCAGCTACAAGTATCTACCTCTCCGGAGTTTTCGACTATGAAATTCCATATTGGCAGGACAAAGGGATTGTGGCGCCCAACTTGAGCGAAGAAGAGATACAAATGCATGTCGTCAACATATTGACTCATACAAATATTGTTCTGTATAATTCTTCCATCTCTTCGTTACTGGTACTTTTTCCACTGCGAGTTGCGGGTGCACGGTCTTGGCAAGGTTGGCAGCAGGATTGTATTATGCAGAATCTATTGGTGATAGAGAGGACATTTCCTGTTGCAGCGGCTTTCAGGGCTGACTTGATGGGTGTATGGGCACGGATGAGTCCGCCCTCATACTCAGACTCGCCTCTATCTACTTGATAGGACTCTCAATACTAATTATAGTGCATATCATAGAATAAATTCTCCACCGTTGTTACACTTTTGCGAAAATATGCCTCAGACGATCTCCTGCCTAGAATAAGTCTATTCATGTACTGGGATTGTGATCTTGGCAGCTGACAATCGTCCTACATGACTAACCTGATCTCACCAGGATTAGGCATCGATCATACAGTTTTAACTCGCGCATCATGTGACATAGCCCAGCGGCAGGCAACACAACCATTTTGAATGAGGCCATCCATCATGCGACAGGCAAGCAAACACAGCCACAGACGTATCCAGATTTGCTTGTTACATCAAAGAGTTGCACTGCATCTGCAAGATCTCGAGATCAAGGCCCTACAATATGCCTGTCCAGAAATTTACATGCCAACAATCCAATTGTATTCTCGTGGGGAATAGCGTGATATAATTGTACATTGATCCCTAGTCCATCTTCCTTGGTCCCCGTCACGGCCCGCTCAAAAAGGGTCTCTGATCATCCCCCGGTCTAGGGTGGATCAGCAGACACGTCACACTGCTCACCCCGTCCCTCGTTACAGAACCAATTAATTCGATGCCCCGGATTTCTATAGGGCCTGTGACATGCATGCCATGGCGTCATGCCGGTCCCTGGGGCCTGTTTTATCTTGCGAATTACCCGTCGCTAGCTTATCTACCTCTCCTTAAGAGGAGGCCTGTACCTGAGCGATATTTGCGAAGTGCAAGTGAGATTTGGCACTTTTATTGTGAGCAAAATGCCAAAGAAAGCTCCCTCGTTGAGGTCATCTACCAGACCGAAACCTCAGCCTGCGCCAGCGCCCGCGCCAAAAAGACCGCCTCTAAGAACACCGAGCGCGTCTTACTCGAGACCCCCACCAAGTCATCCGCCGCCAACGATAAAAAATGAGGGACCGTTGAGACCTCCACCAGGAGTAGGCGCTGCACAAAGATCAAGATCTTATGAGGCTGAAAGTCGGCGACCGCGATATCCACCTTCATCAAGCCCGAGACAATCCTACTATGAGCGACCAAGGCGTAGGGACTCAGGCTTCAGGTCTGTGTCGCCTCAAGCGAGACCACCTCCACCTGCGCCTGTACAACGAGCGCTGAGACGGCGCATGACCAGAGATTCGGACTGGATGTCGGAGGATGAGAGTCGGCCTACATCCCGTCGTAGATCTCCGACTCCAGAACGACATCAAAAGCCACGACCTTATGGAACTGAAGCACCACCATTTCCGCCCTCTGCAAAGCCTGTGGTCGCTCGTCCGCCAATGAGGTCTTACCCGACGGACAGCTCACGACCTGATCCAAGAAGACGTCCGTCCTATGAGCCACCGCCTTCACCAAGACGTCCGCCCGGGGCGGGAAAGAGATCGCCTCCGTCAGTGTATAGACCAGCACCTCATTTAGCAGCGGACATGCTACGAGGACGACCTCGATCAAGAGGAGACTCGCCATTTCGTTCTCATGAAACGAATAACTCGGCGACAGGCAGGAGACCCAGCTATTCAGGTGCTGGGAACCCACAGCTGTCCTCTCGAAGGCACTCTGTCAAATCTCCAGAGCAACAAGAGGCAAAGCCAGCCGGGAAGCCGACTGAGAATGAACCAAAGAAGAAGGGCTTTGACTTTATGAAACATTTCCCTCAAGCTGTTGCTGCATACGCTGGTATCGAAGCGCTAGGCAAGCATGCTGATACTGCCAAAGAATGGACGGACTGGTTCATGAAGCTCCAAAAGACTCCCGAGGAGATCCATGAACTATCCGCTAAGGCGACAACGGCAAGAGACACCATCACCCAGATTCAGAATACACTCGAGGCACGACCCGACATCATCGAGGGAGATGATGCGAAGCCCATGCGGAGGCAAATCGATGAAGCGATCAGGAATGCGACAGCCGCACTGGACGAAATGACGAAGCTGCTTCAAGAGATTAGCAGTGATGGGTTAGAAGGGACCATGTTTGGTGGTCTTGAGGAGTTTTATAACTCTTACAAATATAAGGATGAGTGGGAAGAGAAGATCAAGTTGGCTGATGGTGAGCTAGAGAAGCAATTGGCGGCTCTTAGCAAGCTGATGGTCAACATTTACTCGTAAGTCATAGCTCAACTTACCTGCACGGCTGCTTTTCTGACAATTGTTCCAGGCGTGCTCTAATGAAACCTGCTCCTCCCGGATTTAACAACCCAGTACCACCACCAGCTCCCGGGCAATCTTCAAATTCTCCTGATGCACGACGGTCAAGCGCAGCGCAGCCTAGTTCAAAGTCCAGGGCGGGCTCAATTGACTTGGACCCTCCTCCTGTAGGGCGATATCGGAAGTCGGTCGATGAGGACGCTGCGAAGTCAGCGCCCTCTGATGTGTCAACTGAGCCCAAGGTTGAGACTGCGAAGGATGTGACGCCAGAGGACAAGCCAACACAGCCCGAGAAAGATGCTGGTGAACCTAAGACTCAACAGAATACCGATGAAACTCCTCCAGATTCTCCAAAGGGCGTGAAGCTCAAGGTTGACGATGACCTTGCCGATCTTCCAACACCGTCACCCAAGGCCGAGCCTGCAGAGCCAACAGAGGTGCCATTGAAGAAAGAAGAACCCATAGGCATCAAACCTGCGCAGCCGACACCAGTGGAAGCTAAGCCTTCAAGGCCACCAGCGCCCATAGAAGACCCTGAAGAGATCCTCCTCGATGCAGCATGGAACGGCGATATCCAGGCCTGCAACTCCGCACTCCGCCACGCCTCCCCCTCAACCCGCGACCAAAACGGCTTCACACCCCTCCACCTCGCCGCAGAACGCGACCACCTCGCCATAGCAATGCTCCTCCTCGGCTCCTCCGCCAACCCCAACGCGCGCGCCAACGGGGGCCGCACACCCCTCCACCTCGCAGCGCGCTATGCATCCACGGCGCTTGTCGAATTACTGGTTGATGACGCGCATGCTGATCCTAACGCTCGCACAACGGATGGACGGACGCCGTTGCACTATGCTGCTAGTGTGGCGGAGGATGGCGACGATGAGAAGAGGGAGGTTATTAGGGTGTTGAGGGATTGGAAGGCAGATCCGACGATTAAGGATAATAAGGGGAGGACGGCGAGGGATGTGGCACAGAAGAGGGATTTCTGGGATGCTTCGGCGACGTTGAGGAGGGCGGAGAAGAGGTGGGAGGAGGAGCATCACCAGAATTGGTTTCAGAGGCATGGACTCAAGCGATGAGAAATAGAGTGAGGGGCTTCACAATGGCACACAGATTTAAACAGTATTTAGTAACCTCTGAAGAACAGGTTCAATAGTAAGGAGTCGTTATCGTCTGATCGCATTGACCCATGGCCCGATCTAAAGGAGTTAAGTCAGAGCTATGTATGCGAGATTCGGAATAAACACTGTGGTATTGGATCAAGGGAAACTACGCAAACAGAACTAGCATCCAAAGACAGACAGACATTTATGTACAGGTGAAGAAGTTCGCAACTAGGCAATCGCATTTCACCCTCCAGCGCTCAATTACTTCTTCATTTCTGTTTGTTGCTTTGCGTCGCCACCCTCTGCTGGATTGCCAGGCCTCAACTCCGCCTTTGGCTTCATCTGAGATAGCTCGAACTTGTAGAAACCCTCGAGCACCGTATGCGGACCCATTTCTAGAGGGTAGTCTGAAGGCGCCGACTTCAAGTTGTAAGGCACGAACTGGGGTAGGTACTCATCATCATCTCCAGGCAAGGTATACGCTGCCAGATTAGGCTGTAGCCATGACCACTCGCCCTTGTCCGTTAGGGCGGGAATGCATGCTTCAGCCGTGGTCTGGTTCATAGGCTTCTTCCATGAGTCGAGGCTGGTGTCAATACCTGGAAGGTCTGATCGTGTGAGGACAGGTCCACCGCGCAAGAGGATGCGTAGTTTCTTGAGAGTCTGGTCGATGATCCACTGGGGAAGCTTTAGTGTTGTAGATGGCAGAATACCAGTAGCGATATGAACGGGTTGGTAGGGATCAACGATAGCGCCCAGGACAACAGTTGAAGGATGATTCCAGATGCCACGGTGGTAAGCTGCAGCTGCATCGTATTCTTTGGCGTATTCTTTGGAAGGATCGGGGATACACTTCGAGGGATCGACATGCATAGGGGAGAGGTACACTTTGCTCGAGCTGGGCGAGGCGAACGAGTCTGGTTTCTGGTTGTCACCCGCGACGATGTTACGTCCTGGATAACCAAACTCGGTATAGACGCAATTGATGTCGGGGACTTTGTCTGTGACGCGGTCTTGAGGCTGTGGAATGGGAGCGGGCTCGACTGGTGGAGATGGCTCTGGCGATGGAGGAAAGTAGCCGATGAGTCCATCACGCAGATTCGACTTGTCGCCAAGAAGGACCTCAAATTTGTACTCATCGAGTTTGATCTCCTCTTTCTTCAACAAGTCTTGATAGCTCTGCGACTGCATCACAGGCGTAGCAAGCTCAAGGTTCATGCCGATATTGACGAGCGCAAGTGGCCGTCCGACCATATTGAGCATCTGCGCATCGCCTGTCAAAGGGTCGTTGTAAATGTTTTGACACGCATCAGCAAGCATTGCCCACAGACCAACGAGGAACTTGGCGTCAGACATGCGCTTCATGAGCTGTTGCAATTGCGACGACTCATTGGCTGCTTCAGACATGTCACCCTCGGCGTAGTGAACCTGCCAATATGCCTTGCCGTGGATATTATCCGGCACCAGAGCTTCACCCATACTCTCACCAGCAGCGTTGTAGACTTGGATGCCCATAGTGCGAAAGTCAAGCATAAGCCAGCCCCAGACAGGATCCTCGTACTCTGTGGTAGGGCGCCAGACATGGTGTCTCTGACCGATTCCTGATTCAAAATCACCACTGAAGAACTGCGTTGTCTCGTGATGCGCAGAAGCATCAGCGGAATTCACCACGAACTGAACGTTGAGTCTCGCGTCTTGATTGATGCGATGGCCGAGTTGGAAAAACTGCGAGCAGTGCTCCTTGTCTAGTTCCACACTGTTGGCAAAGCCTCCACCCTCTGCTTCGTTCGGCTGACACGCGATTGTGCGTCCGAGACAGGGATATAGAGGCTTGGTCTTGTTGATGACATCCGGTGTATGGATCGGTGAGACGACCTGGCCGAATTTATCGACGATGTTGAACTTTGTGAACCGTGCTTGGCCGTGAGTGACAGGCTTGAAGTCCCGCTCTGCCTTGTCGATGGAACAAACATCTTCTCCGAATGGAGTGACATCGTGACCATTTTCAGACTTCAGCAATGCTTCGAGAAGTGATTTCTCTTTTTCATTGCGTGGAGGATGCGTCTCGGATTTGTATGGGGAAACGTGGATTCCACCATGAAGAGTCAGGAGCTGATCTGTGAAGCCATCAAGATTTCCAGATACGAGGTTAAGACTCTTCAATGACTTTTCTAGCTGGGAAAGAATCTGGGTCTTTCCACCTGCTAGATTTGCTTTCTCCTTGAGAGACTCATTATCCAATTTGTCTAGCAACTGCTGTGCCAGCGTTGTCATGGCCCACTCAGCATTGGGGCGCAGAATGCTTCGTCCCGAGACAGCGCGTTTGTGAAGGTCCATCATGTCAAAGGATGAGATGTTGACACCCGGTGCGATTCTGTAGTCGGCCGTGCCATCGCTCAACCTCTGCAACGTCCAGAATCGCTTCGGTAGATGGTAGTACTCAACCTCCCACTCTAGGAATAACACACGGCAGGGCTGTGTATCATTCCAGTGAGTATCTGCTTTGTTGTAGTAAGCAGGTCTGGGCTCCTTCATCTTCTCTGGATCGCCGATGCTCAAGGCATATGCCCACTCTTGCATCAGCGCATCAACTCCGACACGGACCCAGCCTGGAGCCGTATAATTGAGAGCATTGAGGCTGTCCATAGACTCAAACAGGGCTGGAAGTCGCATGAGGCCCTTGTTCGACTTTTGCGCATCGGCGATCTTCTTGACCAATTCTGGGTTCTGGAAGAAGAGCTTCATGCCGTGGACCATGCACAGCTGGTTATTCGCATCCCCTGGCTTGGCTCCGACCAGTTCCTTCAGCCATTCCTGTACCACTTTGGCTCCTTGCTGGCCAGTAAACGGCAGTGAGCTCAGCGGCCTAGCCTCATTGTTCTTCTTGACGAGAAACTCTGAAGGCCAAGCTGTGCCGAGTCCGCCCATGACAATTGAAGGAGACGTACGGCTAAAGAACTCTGATCGAGCAGTGGCGTGCATCTTTTCCAAATCTGCAGGCACTTGATCCTGATTGTACTTACTGCGCAAATCTCTGACAGTCTTCAAAGCTGCTAGATCATCGCGAATTCTTTTGCTGCATTCCGCGCGAATTGAAGGCTCCGCCCATCGACCTCCTGGTACACGAGCACGACGCTTCCACCACTCGCAGAAGAGCCGATGGCGAAGATATCCTTCCTGACGGTCTAGAGCATCTATATATGCTTGGAACCTATCCGCTTTGAGCAAGTCTCTCATTTCGTTCGCGGTAGGAACATGCAGTTCCTTCATTTTGTTGGGATTGATGGGCTGGTCGTTTCCGTCCGCGGAGACCTTGTCGTTATTGAAGCGCCATTTCTTGCCCCCGTCTGTAGGTTTGAAACCTGCTCTGAGGTTCTGCGGTACGTGAGAGTCGAGAAGTCCACCTTGACCGGATTGTCCGATTGCCATCTTCATTTCGTCTATGAGCGCAATCCAGTCGTTGTTGCTCCAGCGCTTGGGCTCCAGACTCTGATTAGCTGCTGTCTTTTCCACGGGGCTTTCTGGTAAAGCATGGAGGTATGCTTCAAGCGCTTCCAGCGAGTCTGATCCCATAGCTATAGGCTGCTTATCGCTCACATTCCTGGCGATGTTGAGGGCCTCGGAGTTTTCGGGCGCCTTATCTCTTGTCCACTTGACATTGTACATGGCACCGTGGGTAATAGACTTCTTCTCATCATGTTCCGCGTGAAATGTTGAATGATAGCCAAAGACAGCGTACGAGATAGTCGCAGACGCAGGCTGGATGATCTTGCCTGCACTATCTTTCCAGCTAACATCATCGTGAATTGAAAAGATATTTGAGTTATGATGCTGAAAGTCTGGGAACAGAGGATTGGCAGAGTCCAGCAATGCTAACGGCGAGTGGTAAAGACCATTGGGATCAGGGTCATTCCAATCATCGTCGAATTTGCGCTTCATACCCATAAACACATCGACCTGCTTTTCCACTGAGACATCTTGGTCGATGAATGGAGAGGCTTCCGTTTCGACATCGAACGTGTCGTCTGTGGATGGGTCAAAGTGTCCGCCGAAATGGCGGATGCGATTGCTCTCAACTATAAAAGCCGCTAATGCTGGAGCACCAGGCTCAGAAGCTTCAGTGATGCATCTGAAGACTATCCAACGGTCTGGCACATGTGTTTGCTGTCGCTGGTCAGTCATGCTGTTCTGGTACCGCAATTCGGTGCACTTACTGTAACATCTCCCGCCTTCTCATCGTCGGTATCCTTTGTTTTTCCATTACGGAAATGCTGCGGCAGCGTCCAATGAAGATAGACGCCCAATCGCTCATTACGCAACATGCGATCATATATATTTTTATCATCCTTATCGACTTCTGGTGTTTGTGTGATATCCGCAATGCGCGAGTTTGAGTACCACGGATACGCTCCATCAATGTCAACATTGGGGATCGCATCTGGCGCTGAGAATTCCCCAGCCAGAAATGAGGAGTTGTCTGGCCTGTTTAGTGGCGCGATAAAGTGCTCTTTGTTGAAGATGTGTTTGTTGAGAATGAAGGCATCAAGGTTCATAGACCAGCAGTCAATGTCTGTGGCCTTCTTGACGGGTTTTTGTGGTTTGGGAACAGATGGCGTCTCCAAGTAAATTGGAGTTTCTTGCTCATCTTCTGACACATCTGCTGGGTCGACTGCCGGAGGTTTAGAAGCCATCGCTGTAGCCATTATGAAAGTATGCGCCAACAAAGTCGATGGAGAAGGGATAGTGATTTGGTCGTATGTTGGCGATAGTGAAGATGGTCGTTATGGTCAATGGCGAGTAATCAACCTCAAGCTTCCACATGCCTTACTGGCAATCAGATGCGCAGCAAAAGATACCCTGCCAGTTCTAGCCATCGCTAGTATCTAATAGCACGGAAGCAATACTCGTAAGATGCTAGCTAGGGTTCATTCAGCTTCCGATACGCGACTGAGACACGCAGGCCGAGGCCCAGTTACCAACCACTCTTTCAGGGTCCAGTCCCAAAGTCGTCGGACAGTGCGATACACACGGTATACTTCTCACCCTCAGCGGAACATTTCCCCCAGAGGCCTACGGGAAGAACGGCAACACACCACCAAATGCTTGGTTAGCGTCTCCCTGTTACCCCTTATAGCGGCTGGCTGAACGGCCACTAGCGGCCCGGGAGCTGGGACGCTCGCTAAGAAACGCCTAGCCCCGAGCGCTAGCTGAGGGCGTGTGCATCGATTTGCCTCTTGCTCAACAGAAGCGGAAACGCCGTGTCTGCTGAAGTTCTAAACGGGCAAGTTACCAAGCGCGTGATTTACTATTTCGATAGTTTAGATGCAGGTCTCACGTTCTAGGGATATCGCCTATATTCCGCTTGGCAGGGGATAGATGCAGTGAACATGGGCTTGAGTCTAGACACAAACCGTCTATGAAGAATCACACATTCTATTGCGAGATTGGCACCATGGTGAAGTTGATTGCCATTGACAGGCCTGCTTCGTGTAAGCTCTGGGAATCCTGTGCTGTGAAGCCTTCATACTCATTCTCCATCCAAGGCACATCAATCAATTCTGCATTTGAGCTTGGCCAGCAGGCCTTCATTGTACACTTTACTGCCCTTGGCAGTATCATCATATCTCTCACTTGAAGTGGCAGTATGTCTAATACTAAGCAAATCGCGACGGCGTCGTCCAGCAGTTCAACTGCTTACGACAACGCCGATGCGAAAGCTCGCCTCTATGCCTATGAGATCCCCCCAATGCCCCCGGGCGAATATGAGATCATCACTACACAAGAAGTCAAATCTGGCAATGACACTGAGAAACTGGTATCAACACAACCCGTCACAGTCAAGGCGTGTCAACCATACGCTATACCACCAGAGCTCGTTCACTCATTCTATCCGCCAAATCTGCGCACCGTGAGCGCAACAACGCTTCCTCACGTCGTTCTCAAAGGCGCGACACCTTGGGAACGGTCGCAAACACATACTCCAGGCACTGCGCCGACGCCATGGGTTGCTCTGCTTCTTTTTACAGATGAGGATCTGTGTGTGCCTCCGGAAGTGACTAGCGCTGCTAAACCCTCTGGTACTCGATCATTCACACTTCCTTTGAGCCTTTTCAACAGTAATCGCTCAAAGTGGTGTCATAAGAATGACTATTCCGACACTGATGTGCCGGTCAAGGGTGATGGAACACCAGCGACTGCTGATTTCCTGTTTGTCAAGAGCAGCGTGTTCAAGATGTATTTTGAGCGTCAAGACTCGACGGGGAAGACAGGGCAGCAAGCTGGGCCCGACTTGGACCGCTATAAACTCCTCACGTACATGACAGATAGCGGTGTCAAGGATGAGAGTGGCCATATTACAAATAAGCTCAGCACGCTTATCGGTCATCGAGCACGTCCGTATACCTTGGGCGATCAACCCGTCAAAGTATATGCGCACATCATCTCAATTGAGACCTTGGACGGCCGCATCGATTGGAAAGCTGCCAGTGAGGCCTCAGCAACAGTAGCGCTTATTTCTCTGTTTTCCTGGACATTCACCTGGGAGAAGAACAATGCGTCCCAAGATCTCGAGATGTTCAAGAATCTCGCTGATCCGAAGAGTATTCGCCCGCTGGCGATCAAGCTTCCGCCAACGGACCCCAACAAGCCAGACGACCCCTCGGCTGCGTGGGTTCGGCGAAGGGTCACAGAAGGGTACACTATTGTACGCCATCGCGACATCGCTGGTGAATCGTCCATGGCGCTGTACCGAGGACCTCTTCTCCCAGGTTTATCGCGCAAAGCGCGCATCAAGCCAAGTGTGCACGGCACCGACTTACAGATCATCGACACGTCAGCGAGAATTCTCGATATCTCGTACAACACGGCCTGGGAGTTGGGTCGAACACTGGCAGGTCGCGATGCCAAGTTCTCAACGGCCATTGCCTACCTCCGTCGAAAGCTGTGCATGAAGGCCGTAACGAAGTCCAAGATCTCGGACAACGAGGATCCAGAGAACGAGCAATCAAAACTCATGCACAAGGCGGACGCCGTTGTTGATAGCGCGTTATCCAAACTTAATGGGCTCTTCAACGGCTCTGTGGCGGCAAAGATGAAGGGTCTGCCGAGAGATGGAGATTTACGATGGCAAGTCCCTTCTCCTGCAGCGACATCCTTGGCCGCAGCGCCGGGTGTCATGACCTTTGAGAAACTGCGCAGACATCTTGAAAGTGCAGCAAAACCCTGGCTCGAAGCTAGGACTCTGGAACTATGCCAGGCTACACCCGTCGTTTCCTCAATCCCTCAGTTGGGTCTCGTGTTCAATTGGCTCATCGACAATCTCATGTCTTTGAAGCTAGTCCCCGCGACGTATCTGTTCCCTGACCCAGCTGTCCTTGCGAAAGAGAGCGTTAGCTGTTTTCTCATGGATGATACCTGGATTGATGCTCTTGTGGATGGCGCGATGAGTCTGGCCAACACTATGGGAGGAGGTAGTGATCCAGTCCGTGATCTAATCCGCTGGGCTTTCAATACGTATCTGGAAAAGGCACCAGCCAGCCGTGTGCAAATCGGCGGTTCCGGCTTCATCATCCGCAGTGGCATCGTCGAGTCCTTCCCCGATCTCGAGATGACCATCACTACCAAGCTCCCGGGATCCAATGCTGCCACTCCTCTGAATTGCGCATACCGGACACGCAACGAGGATATGATCCTGTGCCTTGTCTCAAGAGGTCAGGGACAAAGATTGGTAGACTACACCGTCAAGCTCAAGCTACCGCCACACCAGCAGCGGTACAATTTGGGTCTCGTCAACAAAGATTCGATGACATTCACCTGCGAGATGAAACCATTCTTGGATATGACGGAGGAGTTCAAGAATGCTTTGCCACAAGATGAAGTAGAAAAGTACATCCAGTGGAGCAGGACTGGTGTTATACGTCCTCCCAATTTCCCCATCTCACCCATCTGGAACCACGACACCGGTGTCCTTACTCCTCATCTCTTGGTCAAAATGATGGACCACTTCATCGATCAGAACAAAGTCCGTGTCTGGACCAGACCAGCACCAGACTCAAAAGTGGTGTATATCGCAACGCAGTTGCTGGAGCGCGATCACTGTGTTACACTCATCTTCAATGTAACCGCTGACAAAGAGAGCAAGCCTCGAGTCATCTTTCCCGAACAGCCGGATCCAGAAGAAGATGATCGCGAACTGGCAATCAAACATCTGCCTGAGAATACAGAAGCCAATATCAAGTCGTGGTTCACGAAATTGGCCTTTTCTCAAGACTCCCCTGGCCGCAGCATACCACCGCAGTCCAACACACCTCAAAACATCGTCTTCTCCATCAAAGCTGGTACTAAGCCCGAGAATCTTCCAGCTGGGACAGAAGTGTTTGCCATAGAAGTCATCATTCCCATTGGCGAAGATCCATCCCATCTTCTTGACCATCTAGCACCGCTGCCTTCTGTGCGTGCCATTGGGCCGAGACAGCAGTGGATTGCGGCTACAACCCATAGACCGGCTACGAAAGAGTCGGCTGCTGAGATGGTGGTTCATATGAAGCCTCGCGGGACAGCTGGAGGGGGCGCTACGTTTGCAGAGGGATTGGATGCTAGTTTCATGCTGATGAGGGCGACGGTCAATGGTGTTGTGGGTAATGATGTTGAGGTTAAGACAAAGGAGGTTTATGGGAGGTGGGAGAAGAGTAAGGACGCCAATGGTAAAGAAGTTTCAGTGTTGAAAGCAACTGAAGTCGTGGATAAATGGACATTGCGCAAGGAATAATTAGGAGGGTTTTGTATATATTCAATGTTTATCACGAGTATTGCTAACATTATCTCAATTGAAATGCGTTTGCACCTACGAATCATAACGTCACACAGTTTTAAGCTTGCCTTAATCAGGCCTCACCATATCTGAATGTCATATTTTCGCGACACATCCACAGGGTAGAGCACAGTACGATGAAACTTGGCAGAGAGCTCTGCCTTCAATATGCCCTCGTAGATAGCCCTCTCTACTAACCTAGGCAACTGTTAATTCAGCGTAGAAGCACTCCAGTATTCACGAGAGGTAGCCTTAGGGTAAATGGCCTAGCCAAAATTAGCTCCCAATTGGTTCTTCAAATTCCCACAGGGCACTCACACAAACAGCCTAGGGCACCACACCCCTGTAAACTCAATGGGTCTCGACGCCAAACTCCCAAAAGCTTGTCTTGCACACCCCGGAGAAATGGTTCGAGACCCTGCATGCAGCTAAAGCTCAGCTCTACTCTCGCCATCCTAAAATGGTCTCCCCCTCCACGTGGAAGATGCTCCTTTCGATAGTTTCGTTTGATCTAACACAAAAGAAGAGCAGGCCAACCATAACGTTCGTTTACGCCACCTATCACGTAGCTCGATTGAGGGCCGTACCGTCGCCCAATTCGCGAGAACGCCTCGACTCGACGCATGAACCAACAGCCGATGCTACACGCAAGCGCCCGCTCCCGGAGACTATTGATTCACGTATTGACTTATCGTACAGCGGAGACTCCGGTCTTACAATTGGAGCTAGTTGCTGCATGTCTCGAGTAAAATGTGATGGCTGGAAGAAGGCTGCATACACCGATTGGGGAGCATTGGATCATTTGCATCTGAGCAATTGAAACCTTGATGCTACTCAAGTGACTTACACGAGCAGGGATAGAGAAGGGGCGAAGTTAGTGTTCTAGGCCATGGCTGAAGACTGCATCCGAAATAGCTTGCAGTCCGGGGTTGCCCAGCTCTGATCGGCATGGACTCTGCTCGGCCTGCGTGCGATTGAGCAGCTGGCCGTTCATCTCACGCAGCTCCCCAAGTGACAGACCTTGGCACCGATACAGTCTTTCTCTAATCACAATCTTTGTCCATAGCAGACGAATGCTCATCTCGAGCATCGCAGCTTTGACAGAGATACAATGGCCCACCACGTTCATGGCAGACGATCGGCCAGCGACAAATGGCCGCCGTCACTGCCAGACCAGCAAGAAACTCTGGTAGACAAGACATTTGTGTTCAGCGCTGATGAGCTTATTGCTTCGACATTAGTTGGGCGAGGCAGCTTGCTTAACAAGCCTGGCAGGCTAGTAACGCTCAAAACTCGTGTAAGTGAACTCATCTCAAAGTCGCAAGCATAAGTTAATTGAAGATGGCTAGTCTATAACTTCAAAGAGCTCAGACTCTGATGAGAATACAAGCGCAGAAGCTGCTGGCGGTATCAGAGTCGTGAGCACTCCTGGGCGTTTTTTTGGTGAAAGGGACTGGACACGCTCTACAGTCAAGCGTAAACAGGACCATGCTTCATTAGATGCCGATTTTGATGACCATTCTGGGCATAACCATCGTCAGCGCCACAGACATCGTCAAGTCAAGAAATGGCTGGAAGATGATGAACCGCGTGATGACGTTCCGTGTCATACCAAACCGGGTAGACGATCACTTGGTCATGGCCGACTGGTGATAGGAAGAGTCGGCGATGCTGACAAGCGACCTCGAGCCCCTTCTGGAGGCTCTCGCTATGCTTCGTCTGGTACACAGACAGCCACTGGACCAGCATCGCCTCCGGCTGGCGATAGACCTGTACTTCCTGGGCAAACTGGAGGTGATAAGTCTGGGGGTATTGGTTCTGGTGGTCCATCTACCAGCTTGCCCACCACAGCTCCAACGCCAGGAAGCGGGCAGGTACCAAGTGGAGTATTGCCTCCAGTATCGGCAGTAGACCCAAGATTGGCAAATCCTTCTGCTGGCCCTGTGCCTCCAGGAACCATTGCTGGACCTGGGACTGGAGTCGCTACTGTCCCCAAGCCTGATGTTCCTGTTCAATCAGGACCGGGTCTCCAGCAACCTACACATGCTGGAGATGTCGGGACTTCACCTGCAGTTCCTCCAGCGTCGAGTGGGCAAAAAATCCCACCACCAGCGTCAACCCCAGATGGCCCAACTGCTCAGCAACCTACCCATGCGGGAGATGTTGCAACTCTACCTGCGGCTCCTCCAGTATCAAGTCAACCAAAGGTCCTGCCACCAACGTCAGCTCCTGCTGGCCCATCTGTAGCACCCATCACAAACCCAGTTACGAGCACACCGAGCTTCCCTTCACCTCCGCCACAGCTTATACCCCTCAAAGACCAGTACATGCTCGCAGCGACAGGTCAGACAACTCAAATCCGCAGTGCAACACCAGGTATCAGCGCCGGTACCGTCCCGTCTGATCACATTGTCTTCTCAACTCCAGACACCGGCACTCAAGCGTTTCTGACTTCGTCGGGACCCATAGTCTTTGAGACTTCCTTGGAAGCAATCAAGACCAACATAAGCGAATTCCCGCTATCTCTGAGTGATCCTCTGCGACGAGACTTTGGCGCAGCTTGGAAACTTGACGAAAATGCATCTTATCTTCAGAGTGCTGATGTCTATTTGAAGCTTGGCTCAGATGGCAAATCTCTCGAAATGACCGGTCTCAGAGTCAAGGTATCCAAAGATGCAAATAGCGCGCCACTTGAGTTCTCTACTGATGCGAAAGTACTCAATGACGAGTTTGAGACCGGATTCTTCCACGCATCAAAAGATGCCAAGATTACCACGCTTACTGGCATTGATCGCTACCCTGGCCATCTCCTCCTTGGGTTGGAGACAAGCTCTGCCAACGGTGGATTCGAGAATCTTGCCGATCTTTGTGCAGTCGCTCACATAAACCCCAAGACCTGGCTAAAGACATTGCTTAAAACGACCAAGATCACATTTGGTGGCTTAGCTGGTACTCCAGCTCGCAATGCAATGTGGTATATCCCCGGTTCAGGGTCTGGATGCTGTATCCGTCTCGAAGCCGCTCTCGACCTCAAAGAAGGAATAGTGGAGAAATTGAACAAATATCTCTCTGGCTGGAACGATCACATCCCTCCCATGTCTGTCGTCGCTAAGAGGACGGTGTCTCCATCATCTGGTCCTTGGGGAGATGCCTTCACTATCGGAGAGCTTACCATCGCTGCAGAGCCAGACATCAAGGGCGAGAAGCGCGCGATGGGTATGTATGTGTCGATTGGAGAAGATCACATCAATGTATTCTTCGTGTGCTACTCCAAAGCCCTTCAGTGGACAGCTCTTAAGGACTGGATTAAGAAGACCTGTACTGAAGTGGGCAAAGCCATTGACGACTTGGAGAAGATTATTTCCAATACTGGACATGGATCCAAGACCCAGAACGCAAGTACTTCTCACATATACTGGAGAAGAGTGACCGTCACACTTCAGAACAACCCGGCTGGTGGTACCACTCTAGCCGGTATGCGCTTGGAGCTCGAAGCTTCGATGCAAGTACTTGTACCAAAGGACAAGCATTCAGTCTTCACTATGGAGTTCACATGGACCAAGGGCACTAGCGTCTTCTCAGGCGAGTGTGAGTTCAACGGTGTTGGAAACGTAATGGGACTGGGCAACCCTCCACTGCAGTACTATCTTGACTACGAGCGATGGGACAAATTCTCTTATCTTGACCCATCAGAGCCATACATGTCGCTACGCTGCCTCGACAGTAATTTCGTACAGAATCTACCGTTCGGCGTTCCCACAGAGATTACCGAGGCCGATCTCTATGTCTCTAATGAGAGCCTGCGCGTCAGTGGCCGTCTTGAAGCTTTGATCGGAAAGCCGACCGAGACTTCAGTCGTCTCAGACCCTTCAAAAATCCCTTCCCTACAGATCGACCACACCATGTTGGGGTTCTCTGTCAACTACGTATATGCATCAAAGGCACTGAATATTGTTCTTGACGGAGCCATCACCCTTCTCCCTCTCAAGGAAGGCGATCAGCCAGCGTCACTGGAGGCAATGATCATGTATTCGTCAGAACAGAGCCTGGTGTTTTTTAGTGCGCACGCATCTCATATACCCATGACAGCTCTGCACTCTTTGTTCGCTGCAGGTGAAGAGAAGACACATGCGATGTCTATCCTGGAGAGCATTGAGCTGCAGCGCATTGCCTTCAACATTACGGCGGGTAACGGCCAGCCAACTAAGGTCGGCTTTGAAGCGGACCTCAAGATCGCTAGTATTTTGCTGGAGACAAGATTCAAGCGTACTGGTGTCAACACTTGGTCTCTCACTGCTAAACTGCATGAAGAAATCACAGCAGTTGGCAAGGCGTCGAAAGAGTTCACACTCGGCGATGCTGTACAGAAGCTCTTAGGCCAGGAAGTCCATGATATCCTCCCAGGCTTTGTCACTGGAACAACGTTCAAAACGTCTAAACCTAAGGAGGACAAGTTCGACGTTGTCGTGACTCGTCTGAATGGTACAAAGCCACATCTAGTTTTTGGTGCAGAGCTCCAGTTTGGCATGCTTCACGTCCAATTTGCTCAACTCGTTCCTATCACCGGAAAGGCAGATAAGCCCTCACCCATCAAGAGACTGATACGCGTGTCTCTGGGACCTCTACCTTCTATCTCGAAGCTGCCGATCCTCGGAAACTTGGACATACCGTTCGATGCACTTGAGTTCCTCTGGGTCAACACCATGTTCACACAGGAGGATATCAGTACACTAAACGGAAGTGCCCAGATGTTCCTTGATCAGCCATTCAAGATGAGGCCCGAGGATAAGGAATTGGCTGAGGGCTTCCACTTCCGTCTGGTTGGTAGCAAGGGCGTCTTCCTCGACCACGTCTTTGGTCAGGACAAGAAAGAGAAGGAGAAGAAGGCAACACCAGCAGGTGCAGTCACTTCTGGTTCCAAGGTCACTCCTGCTCCAGTCCAAGAGAAGACGACATCCACAGAATCATCAGTTCCTAGCGGCGGTGCGCCAGCGACCACCGCTGCTCTTGCGAAGAAGAAAGGACCTCTTACCCTGTCGGGTATCTCGTTGTCTTACGAAGGCGGAGTCTTGCGCATACATCTTGATGCTAGTGTTCTCATCGGGCCAATTAGTGCTGGTATCCAGGGTCTCAACCTTGTCGTCAGACTCGACTCTAAGCAGATACACGGACTCCATGATATTCTCCATGTGCCTATCGACGTCGAGGTAGAGGGTTTTGATATGGCATTCACTCGTATGCCGATCCAAATCGCAGGCGCTCTGCACCACAAGCCCGGCACTAAAGCATACTTTGGAGGCGTTGCTATCTCATTGAGCACCTTTTCTATTGCAGCACTTGGTTCGTATGAGCAAGTTCCAGCCAACGCCGCAACAGGTACACCAGAATATGATTCATTCTTCATCTACGCCATGATGGAGGGACTCATCTTCACCATGGGATGGGCTGAGGTTCGTGGTCTCATGGCTGGCTTTGGCTACAACTCTCGTCTCCGACTACCCACCGTGGAGCAGTTGTCCACATTCCCTCTCATCCAGGGGTTCGACCAGAAGGGAGGTTTCAACATGGACCAGGCTGTTAAATCACTGACAGGTCCCGGTGCCTTCGTAACACCTAGCATGGGCTCCATCTGGTTGGCACTTGGTCTTGTCATCCGAGCTTGTGAGGCTATCGACATGCGTGCTGTTGCAACAGTAGCACTCGGACCTAATCAGACTGACATTGGATTGATTGCTCGTGCGACTGCTACCCTTCCTCGACGTGCGAGCCCCGATAACGCTCTTGTTCTCATTGATCTCTCTGTGGTTGGCAAACTCGACCTTGTCAATGGCGAGCTCTCAGTTGACGGTCTCATCAATCCCACTTCTTTCATCCTCAACAAGGATTGTCGTCCCTCTGGTGGATTTGCCATTAGAAGTTGGTTTGGTAAGAATAACCCACATTCAGGCGACTGGGTCGTCAGCTTTGGTGGTTATCATCCAATGTACCAAGTTCCAGCACATTACCCTCGCCCACAGCGATTAGGCATCTCATGGACGCTCAGCTCGAATCTCAGAGTTACTGGTAACGCATACGCTGCTATTACACCAGGAGCTATCATGGCCGGAGGAATGCTTCAGGCTGTCTTCTCAGCTGGTCCTCTTGGAGCACACTTTGACGCCCACGCCGACTTCCTGGTCAACCTCAAGCCACTGCACTATGTGGCAGACATGGCAGTATCTGCGGGTGTGTATTACGAGATCAGAGTCTGGCGCTTCAGAAAAAAGATCTCTGTCAATGTTGGAGCCTCTCTGCACCTTGAAGGACCACCAATCCACGGCAATGTACACTTTGATCTGTCCGTGGTTAGCTTCACTGTCAGCTTTGGCTCTGGATCGTCCGAGGGCAAGAGAGCGATCAGCCTGCGTGAGCTCATGGCGCTTGTGCTACAGGAAGCAGGCGATACACGGAAAAAAGACAATTCCATTGTTAACCCTCATACATTCACAGCTGTGTCTGGTCTTCTTGGAGATGACAAGAAGAAGAGCGACACTGTCAGCAAAGCTTCGGGTAACAAGGTGGCTTCCGAGAAAGAGCGTTGGCACGTCCGCAGCGACAACTTCATCTTTTCGGTTCGAAGTGCAGTACCAACTAACTCTGTTGGTATTGAGGGACGCAGCGGCACTCAGTACAGTGGCAACTCGATTATCAGCAGACCTATGCAGATGAAAAAGGATACAAATGACTCTTCAAAGATCAAATCGACGTTGAGCGTCAAGGTCTGGAATCCCAAGGCAGAGAGGATCGTTCCCTTCCGCGAAGTAGCCAAGGTTGAAGATCAACTGCCAGCCAACTACTGGGGCCCTTACTCGGAGAATACGGCAGACTACATGAGGCCTGATAGGATGCCTCCTACAGTCTCTCATCTAGTCGGCGCGACTCTCGTGCCACCAGCGCCTGCTGCTCCTGAGCAGTCTATCCCTGTGTTCAAGTCCATGCCACAAAACTACGATCCTTCAACATGGCAACCTGAAAAGATCATAAAGCGCGTTCGCTATCTCGATCATGCCAATGCTAGAGACAGCGTCAAGTGGTCTCGTGTCAAGGGTGCTATGGGCTTAGAGCCTGAGGCAAAGAGGGAGAAGCCTCCCATGGACACAATTCTCTTGACCGAGGTCGGTGCGGCAAAGGAGGCTACTGCTCCTAAGCCCCTCTTCACTAAACCATACCGTAAAGGTATACTTGACAGCTTCATCAAGTTGGCTCACAGTGGTACCGACGCGGAGAGCTTCAAGGTGCAGAAAGCCTACGAGAACATTGGCGATAATGTGCCCGATGTCATCTTGAACGATCCACAGCGTTTCTATATCGGTCCTCCAACAGTGTTTTGCAACTAAAGAGAGTTGCTGATTTACAGGCCATGTTTCAACATTCGCTTATTTCTTTCTGCTTTGCTTCTGAAATTGTATATATCCGCTACACTTGAGCCAGCTAGTTTCTCTCTGATGTATTTGAATCAATATCTACGAAGTATCGAATCGCTCAGCATGTGTCCCAGTCCATAGTAGGTATCAACTGCACCACTGAGCTATCCGCGCCGCAAATTGGGTGCCCAGGCTACAGCAAAGGCGACCATGGTCAAACCGAAGCACCCTCTCAAGATGCAGCTAGTAGGCCAGAGCAGGCTGCTGAGAAATCAGAGTCAGGCCCTATCAATCGGAGCAAACGCACCGGGTGGTCCAGACAGAGCGATGCTGCGCCGGTAAACTGAAGGTAACATCATTCCGTAGACCTGTGATCAATACTATTTGTTCTAGACCTGCATAGTTTACGACGGGATAGTACGTATGTTTCAGCAAGCCCTGTTTCCTACACCCAGGTGGGATTCTTTTTACACCCGGGTGTGTGGCAACCCTTGATCTGCAGCTTTCGCAAACTATCGATTTCTGGGCCCATACTCTGTAAGCCGCGTCTCCCTTGTGAGACATTCTGGTCAGGAAGGGTCTCGGCGTCTCGCCATGCTGAGAATCTCCCCAAGGTATGTTGCCATCATGTTAAACGTCGAGACTTTGACTTCTTGAACATCCGAAACCTCGAATGTTATCACCGCGACTTGTATACCCAACTGGACATATGAAATTTCACAAAACTGTCTTCCAAAAGATACACAACTCTCCATAATTTGCATTTTCCTAGTCCGGGACTAAATTGTTTCACAAACTCCTTTCCCTGTTCGAAGTGGTCAAACGCGAAGACGATGATGAACCTGAGGAGCAAAGTTTCGAAAAAGAAATACATGGATGACATAGGGAATATAGAAGATGAAGCGACGAAGAGAAACTATTGGGATAGCGGAACAGATCAAGAGAGAATTGTCGTGGATAAGAGTACCTGGAACTCCAATGAATGTAAGTTCGACGATTCAAAACGGTCACAATCCTCCGACTGATGGTTACATGAACAGGTTATGCCTTGGATAATAAACCGACGGACTATCAAAAGAAGAAGTTCGAGTACAAAACCCTAGAGGATGGCGAAGTTCTTCGGTATAACAGTAAGAACCATCATCTTTGTGGTGAAACCAATATGCTTATAAACATGCAGGCTTCATGCCCACTGGTCAGGTCTATGAGTTCTTACCGTGTGCTCCTGGGCAGTCCCTTGCTAAGACGGTTATCGGGTATAAGAAACATCGAGGAATGTATAAGATCATGGATATCGAAGGTGCACCCAAAGAAGGAAAAGTAAAGACTCTGCCACCGCGAACTTCACATATAAGGAGTAAATGGCTAACCCTATTTAGGAAGACTTCGTGCCATATAAGCTACTTCTGTATCGTGGCTACTTCAAGAATGAACCAGAACGTGATGATGGACACCGTTTTATATACCTTGCAGAGAATAAACCTACGGAACCTGATGTGGGTGACTGCTTCATTCGACTGGAGGAGATCCATAACCGTATGAAAGGTGTCCAATGGGCGTATTTTGAAGATTGTGAAGCGGTCATTAAGCGGCGCAATGTTAAGGTCGTTAGATCTGGCAAATCCAAGGCAAAGAAGGAAGTTCCTGAACAACCTGAAGAAACTCACAAACTGGGCCCATCACTCAGGTTCCGCTGCTGGGCTGTCGACGGTTTCCCATGTACTAATCATGAGCTAAATCTCAGCAACAGGCTTTTCCACAACCTCTTTGATGCCAACGACAAGTGGGATCATCTCGATGTGTTCAAAGTCTGGGCAGGTAAGTCAAGCATGTGGCTGGAAACCAACGATGGACTAATTGATCTTGCAGAACTATTGCGCAAGTCACAGGGCGATAAATTCGCATCAAAAGACTTCTTTGGCCGCTACTGGGATGCTGTTATTCCCACTGCCGACAAGGCCTTGTTTGAGACTGGGTTCCTCATCGTTATAGATGCGAGATATCTTCAGTACCGAGGCGCCGATGGCTCTGACCGCGAAAAGATGAAGAAAGAGGTGTTCGCGGCCGTCGAGCGTGTTCTTGATGCGCCCCGCCTGAAGTTCAGACCTACCCTCACCCTCAATAACGTTGTGTTCTTTGATCAAGACATCACACCCAAGGCTGAAGGCTGGGATAAAGACGGATGGAGAAGTCTTGAGCCGCACCCCGGGGGACTTTACACCATTTACGTCTCTCGGTCTGTCCGGGAGTTTCTTTGTAGAGATAACCATGACAAGCCGCTGTGGCAGGATAGATATCCTGCACCACCGGAGAAGCTTGCTCATGATCTTAATGAGTTGCTGACCAATTGCAAAACAACAAACACTCAATCAACATTCACTTTGGTCAAACATGACTATGTGGTTGCTGCGAGGAAAGGCAAGAGAACGCCAACACAAGATAAATGTGTAGCTCCTAAAGGGTTTTCTGCTAACGCTGTATGTTATATTGTGGCAGTATTCTATCCACTATGGTATCTACAACGCTAATATCCTACAGGCTTTATCGAAAATATACCCTGGATATCATCCCAATGTTGCCAAGGCGAAGAAAAGAAGAGTCGCAGAGGTCTGTAGCCCCCTCTCCGGTTACTCCAATGTGATACTAATAGTATCAGTGGCTACATAGGTCGGCTTTCAGCTACGGGGGAATAACTGAAGGAGATCTGAGCTCATCTCAGGTTCCTAACAATCTCGTTCTTGGCACGCCTGATTCCAATACGGTTATGATGAGGCAAGTACATACGCAGATGCCTCTTACACAGATGGACAATTCACTGACATTTAACAGATATGAAGCTTTTGTCAAACGTCTTGCGTACTATTCGAACAGCGAGAAACATGCTCCAGTTCTCGTTATAACGAAGGTTTGCTATCCTGCTCTGGTAGGATGGAACCATGACTGGATACGGGACGCTGAGTACACTTGGTTGGCACCTCAACTTTCTTACTACTACTGTAATAAGAGGGTGGAGGATAAGCCTGTAAGTAAAAGAATACGAGGAGGTATAATATTTTCTAGTGCTAAAATGTCGGACAGAACGTTTATATCAGCCGAAGATTACACCCTTTGAACCGCGAAACCTGCATGCTGTTTGAGGCTCTTCTGGATAAGTCCATGGAGAAAGCTTGCTGGAAATGGGATTGCTGGGATATCAACGCTGTCGCGAAAGCGCTTATAGAGTCAACGGCTTTGGGTGGAGACCAAGAGGGCCCGTTTGAAAAGGAAGATTTAAAAAGTCTGGTTAAAGAAGCTGTGCTTGATGACAAAGGGAATCCCTTGCCCGAGAACGATTTGGAGGCTGTGGTTCAGCAAGACCTGGATCAGCGACCTTGACCAATTTCATATCGGCTGGGAAAACAATTTCCAGGACATTTATTCATTATTTGCTTCCTAGGGTCTTCATATGAGCAGTATTTTGCTCCCGCAGAACTCAACCAAGACTCTCCACGGAAGACAGTGTGTTGTTGTTGATACGTTACGAAGCTTCAAGCCGCGGAGCATTTCGCTCACGCTCTTCATCACTAGGGGCTCTTCAAAAGCGCTGTTACCTGGAATATTACATTACCAGTGACTGAAGTTCGGGTCCAGAGTGCGGAACTTTGTAAGGCTACGGAGAGATTGTCTCAGCCATCCTCGCACCTCACCCCGCTCGTGGCTACGATGGGGTATTGAAACAATGCATCGGTGAGCCCCCGATGTGACTATGACTGAGACTTCTAGATTCATATCTTGAAGACGGAATTCTGTCTTGGGACTGGCACTGCTGCGCCAAACGTTATCTCGGAAGACTTCCAGCGCTTTTACATTGGGCCTCCAACATTGTTCTACAGTTAGAGCTGTTTGCTGTTTGCTGTTTATAGTCTGAATACGGAGTACGTCTGCCGGACTTGATCCATCTGAGCTAGCCTTTCTTTGGTGAAATCTTACACCCCAGGTGTGTGGCGACGCTTAGCTGCAGCTGTGTGAACTATCGATTCTTAGATCCATGTCCGCATGAGGTCCCCTGAAAGAGCACCGGGTACGGGGACGGCCTCGACCAGATAGGATTTTTTCAATGAGGCTTCTGGACATCTTTACGATGTAGAAACATTTATGACCTTTGTTGAAAATCATCCGCAAAGCTATATCGTGCTATAGCTTCCTTACGTTACCAGCTAGCAAATACCTCCACAAGCCAACAATCTATCTCCGCTCACTGTACAGTGCTGAATTGCCTTCATCGTCTCTTTCTACTTTTCAGACAAAATCCATCATTTTCAGCTTCTTCCATCCAATTGACTTCTGCTCTTGAAACCATGAACCGCCAGAACAAACCCCGAAGCAATAGTGATTGGCAGGCAAACTACGAGCGGACAAGGCCGAAGAGCACCATAAGTAAACCACCGCCGACACTCGGAGCAGGGAGACGCAAAGGAGCGAAGTCCACGAGGGTGCGAACGTACCAAAACATACCCATCAACGACATTGATGCCAATGTGGTGCAAGACAACGGCTGTAGGTCAGGTACTTCAAGCCTATCTGATACTCAGACTGATCTAGATAAAAATAGGCTTCAAACTACAAAACCAGCCCAATGCCCTTCAAGCGATTCCCTACACAATACCGAAGCATGAACACGGTGTACCCCTTCGTTACGATTGTATGCATGCTCTTTTTGACGAAGCATGACGTGGGTTCCCTAACGTGAATATAGGCTTCATACCCGTTAGAGAAACATACGAATTCTTTCCATGTGAGCCTTACGGTGGTGCAGAAGATATTCTTGGCTTCAGGGAATATCGTGGAGTTGATATGATAATGACGAAAACTGGTGCTTACAAGGTGCCGACTTTGCCAACTGTACGAACTCTTTACATTGTTGATTTGGCATTGGACCAGCTAATTGATAGCAGCATGTCTTTAAACCATACAAACTTCTCCTCTATCGTGGCCGAAAAAACGCACAACCGGACGAAGATGATCACCATCGCTTCGTATACTTGGCAGAGAACAAGCCCAACGAGATGAAGGTAGGAGATTGCTTTATCCGGTTTGAAGAGGTTCACAATCGCATGAGAGGGGATGTGGCTCCATTTATGGATGATTGCGAGTTGGCTGTCGAATACGCGACCCAGAACAGAATCATCAATGGAAATGGCCTCCAAGCAGAAAAGGATGCTGCCAGTGCCAGAATCCAAGAGCTTCGGCAACAATTTGGCGGCTTGCTCAGATTTCGTTGTTGGACTGTTGAAGGACAGCAATCTTATGCTGATGAGGATACACTCTGCCAAAAGCTGTTCGATAACGTTCAGGGAATGACAACGCGTGATCATCTCGAGCTGTTTCGCGTTTGGGCAGGTAGGTTCTCCATCATCTTAAATGGATACAAGACTGAGTGGGATTATAGAGCTACTCCGAAAATCACAGGGCGATAAACTTGGATCTAAAGAATTCTTTGGGCGTTACTGGGATGCTGTCATTCCTGACGTATCCAGACCGCTATTTCACGACGGAATGAAGATCTTAGTGTCCGTTACATATCTCAACTATCTTGGTTACAGCGATAGTAATCCTCTGACACCTGAAAAACGGGAAAAGACAAGAAATGATGTGCACGGGGCCGTTCAACGGGTGATCGACGCGCCAAGGCTCAAGTTCAAGCCTCCCTTGCCCTTGACTAGCATCATATTTCCGGACGAAGAGCAGAATCTACCCCTTGGATGGACGCCTCTTAACCCGGATAATGCCAGAAACTACAGGGAACTATCCGGTAACGGATGGCGGACACTTGAGGCGCATCCCGGGGGGCTTTACAGTATTCTCATCAATCAGTCTGTCAGAGACTTCTTCCTAAACCTCACCCTCTACAAACAACTTTGGCAGGATGGGTACCCTGCTCCTACGCAGACGAACGCTGAAGGTCTTCATGTTCGGCTGACTAAATGTGAGAGGACATCCGAAACAGTTACGACAGTGGATAAGACCAACCTATCCGCCGCCTCTGCGAATCCTAAGCGGGTCCCGACGCAGGATAGATGCGTGGCAGACCCTGCGTGTTCTGCAAACGTGGTATGTTCTCTCCTAGTGAAATTTACCCTTGGCGCGAGTACCTGTTCTAACGTCTACAGGCCCTATCAATGGCATATCCGGACATTTATTCTGACTCGGGCAAGGCTAAGAAGAAGAGAGTCGCAGAGGTATGCAGCATCACCTCATATATCTCATATGTCTACTTTCATACAGAAGATGCTCACAAATATAGTGGCTTCATAGGTCGGCATTCAGCTACGGAGGAGGCATCACGTCTGGTGGTCAGCTAAGCACACCTCAGATTCCTAATAATCTGGTCCTTGGCAGCCCTGAGACGAACACGCTTATGATGAGGTAAAGTAAAATAGTCTTAAACGTTTGGCTCGAGGATTGAAGTAGCTGACTTGAATCAGATACGAGTCTTTTGTCAAAAGAGTCGTATTATTCGGAAACAAGCGTAACGGTGATGTAGTCAAGGTTACAACAAATATCACCTACCCACATGGTCTTGTAGGTTGGCAACAGAACTGGGTCGGCGACATTTTCCATCAATACACGTGGTTAGCCCCCGAGCTTTCCTATTCTTACGAGAATATGGTTCTTAGCAATCCTGTAAGTCACGGCCTGCAAGGTATCATGTTGAGTGTCAAGTGCTAATGATTCATGGCTTAGCATATCTCCCAGCGCAGGCCGATATATCCTATGAACCGCGAGACAGCCATGCTCTTTGAGACCCTTCTAGACAAATCTATGGAGGAGAAGTGCTGGGGATGGGAATGCTGGAATAAGAATAGTGCTGTTGCAGATGCGCTCATGGAGTCAACGGTTGTCGATGGTGATCAGGAAGAATTGAATAAGGAAGACCTGAAAGATATGCTGCACGAGGAGCTAAAGGAGCGAGATCCGCAAGTTTGATCCCTTTTGGACTCGATAGATATACATCATAACAAGTTATTTAGGAGTGGAGTTAAATTGATGGTCTAATGCTGCAGAACGTATCCAGTGTCCCAACGCAAAGCAACTAACTCGTGTTGATGTGTTTCTACAACTCTACACGCGGAGTATTTTGCCCGTAAACTTCAACACAGATCAAATTATAGAGACTTGGTTACCTACACGGCGGATCGAGAGTCCTGAGAGTCCCACGCGCGGAACCATTAGGACTATAGGGGATCTCTCAAGGCATGCACACACTACCAACTCACACAGCTCGTAAATTACATGATCTACCCATATCGTAAAGATAGACCGGTCAACCACGAGTGTGACTAGGGCTTCTAGATCAAGGTCTTGAGCGCGGAATTCCGTCTTTCCGGTCCCTCGAAGAGCTGAGAGCTGGAAAGATTGATTCCAGCCCTCAGTCGGAGTGTTGCTTTGATGGCGGGGTCAATTGAGAGGCGTCCCCGATATGTGCTGAAAAGACCCTGGGACTGCATTAGCGCCCTAAACTAGCGGAGTGGGCTAACTTAGGCTGCGCAGCACGCGAACTTCAGGCGATAGGTCCCCTGTAACGCCGAAGGGAGCGCTACCGGTGCCGCGTGTCTTACACTCCCCACGTACTCCGTGTGCGATACAAAGCACAGTACATTGTCTCGAGAGTGCGACTTACACCCGATTGCTAGCCCCCTCCACACCCAGACCAGTCTAGACAGAACAAGATGCAGCTGAAATGGAACTATCGAAAAATAAGCATGAATAGAGTGGCTGCGTTACGAGGAATTGACTCCGATGCCCGTTTCGATAAAGCGATGCAAGTGACTGGCCTCTTTGCAGCATTGCGCACGCATGGTCATTCTCCGTTCCCTAGTCCATTCATTCACTTCTCGCTTTTTTCCTTCAAGAATTCTACCATCACATTTTAGTCTACAGAAGTTGAGATATTACCAAGAGCACGAGTTTGACTGTGGTTGCGAGACAGCAACAGAGTCGTCGCGATGCTGCAATCTCCTCGTAAGTAACCATGACTGACCCTCAATTGGCATTGAGCACAGCAATTGATGCTAACTCCTCTGGCAGAAGCAGAAGAAGTTGCGCCGCAGCTTGCAAAGGCTGCAGAGCCCTTGGTAGACATCACAGAGCTTGGTCCAGAGTCACCCTCAGAAGGCTCTGAGCACAGCGAAGAGAATGTCCAGCCAGTACAAGATTCACATTTCGTCTTCGACGACGAGGTCGACACTTCAGAAGCAGACCTCACCATCGACACCGTCCTAGACAGGCGACTACAAACAAGACCAGCACCACTTCGTCCCCAAGGTCGCAGATCGATCTCAGGACAACAGAACAGGAACGTGAGCCATGGATCTCAAGGCTTTGACAACAGCCTTGTCAAGAACGATGCTGATAGCACCACGATCCGAAGAGTTCACATCAGCTTGCCAAAGCGCAACAGTCGCAATGACTCGCAGCCCTTATCAACAAGACGCACAATGTCTAGTGAAACTACAACTACTTCTGGCAGTTTCATCGGGCGACGCGCTGTGAGCAGTCAATCTAACAAAGCGCTATCCACAGAAGATCGCATGGTTAGAGCTTATAGTTCTCTCCGAGAGCTGCGCATGACATGCGCACTCCCTGCTTCTCGAGAGCGCGTTACAATCCATCACGTCTTTGACCTCATTGACAAGACACGCATGAGACTCGTGCCTCATCAATGGAGTCTTGTTGACAGACGTCTGAAGCAAGTCCAGTCTTCAGCCGAGCGCATCGCTGATTTCGTCGCGCTTATGAAGAATCATGGATCTGATGCTGAAAGCGTCGCTTCCATGTTCTACTCCAGCTGCGAGCTTGCTCTGTCGATGCAGGGAAAGCTTGCTAGTGCTAGCACAGCGCTGGATAATTTGCTTGCTGTTTTCCATCGAGCTAGTGTTACAATTCAGCATGTGAGAGCTTCGGTTCCTGAAGGCGTATCATCGGATAAGCTTTATAGCTGCTTGTCCAAGGTGCTTCAGTCGTTGCAACAGATTTGTTTGGGGTTCATTGACATTCTGGATGAGATCAACAAAGGTGAGTCCTCATAGCTATCCTATGTTGTGTTACCCCAGTATGCTAACGTCTCTGTAGCCGGTTCCCGTACCTCGTCGTCGCTTATTCTTCAGATCGAACAATATTTTGAGGCAGACCTGGCTTCATTGTCCCTGGCTGCGCACTCAGCGTGCGAGGAACTTTGGATACTGTCGCTCAAGGATAGCTCTCTTGGGACCTGTCATGGGCCAGTGCAAGACTGGCTGAACGGCAGTGGCCATGGTCATTGTAGCCATGGCTTTTCTCGAGGCCATCATGGAAGCAAACATGGACATTCCTTTGTCTTCGACTGCGTGGAGCCCGTTGTCGTTCAGTTCTTCAAGACACCCTCCAGGCTATTACTTGTCGCTGGAGACGCTGGCTACGGAGAGCAAGAGCTCGTCTCCAATATCATTGAGCGTTTACAGTTGTCTCTGTCTCTGGATGCAAAGCTGCTTCGCGCATCAGTGTCTTCTGCGACACAGGGCTCTTCGTCCGTGCGTCTGCTCAAAGCATTGCTTTTCCAGCTTCTCGACCAGTCTATCGGCGACACTGGCTTGCTTGATGCTATCAACACTGTTAGGAAGCGCAGTGAGACCGAGTCAGCGGAGAAGACAGAAGACTTGCTGTGGGAACTTCTCAGTGACCGCTGCTCCAAGGCCAGTGGAAACGTTGCCATTGTGATCAACACCATCGACAGCCATGGTACTGATGGCTCCTCCAAGTTCCTCGCCAAGCTCCAAGCACTTACATCGAAGTGCGAGAACATTCGGTGTCTTGCATTGGCTGATGCCGACTCAGCGAGATCTATCTCTGGCACTCAGATCTATACTCTGTCTCGCATGGATATCCGCAGAAATGCGCGCTCTTTCATGCAGATGGCTCTCTCTACATCAGCCATACTGTCATTCCTCTCGGCTGAAATGAAGGGGGAGCTTCAGAAGCATATCGCGGAACGCCAATGGACGTCCCTTCTGGAGGCTAAGCTCATCCTTCGCCTCCTGGAAGCTGAGCACGATCTTGGTCGTATGACAGACATCATCTGCAAGACACCCAAGACTGTTCAGGGCATTCTCGACAGCATGCTACTCAAGATCGACTACTCCAATCCCGATATGCAGTCTCTGCTCTCGTGGCTTCTTGTCGGAAAGCGACCTATCCAGGTCGATGAAATGGAGCGATATGGCTCTGTTACCATGAGCAACTGGCTCAGAAGAATCCGTTCCGGCCGGTCCGTGAGCTCCAACTCTCCTCTTGCCAGCATTATCACCATTCGCAGCGGTCGCATTCAGTTTGTCGATTCTGTTGTCCAGGCTAAGATGCATCATCTTGCTATACATGGCAAGATTGCTTTGTCGCTGAACTTGGCTCATCGACGGGTTGCGATTGACTGTCTTGAGCATGCGAAGAAGCATCTTCAGCAAGACAAGGTCGATATCGTCTTTCAGAACGTCTCACAGACTCAATGGGCTACTGCAGCTTCGTACAAGGACTTTGATCCGCTCATGGCATACGCCGCCAGAAACTGGTATGAGCACTACGAGAAGTCTCTTTCATCTTCAGAGAAGCTCTCGCGACATCTCCCTGCTGATGTATCCTCGAAGATGTCTGACTCAGTCTTGATGGCCTTGGCTGAATGGCACTTCCTCCGATCCGAAGGCGACAGCATCACGACAAACAAGCAATTGACAAGGATTCTCTCCCTGCGAAAAGCCGCCTTTGGTGCAAATGCCAAGTCTGTGATTCAAACATTGATCAATCTTGCCCATTCGGATCTTCGTCACACCGTCAGCATTGAGCGATTGGTGGAAGCCTTCGAAGCAGCCATTCTCACCTTCGAAGACCCAAGCCCCCAGGCCACTGCTGGTGCCAAGTACATCATGTCCCTGGTCAAACCACACACAACACTGTCTTCCAAGAGCTCCAAGGTCTACAAGTACCTGTGGCGTGTCCTGAGGGCTGAGCTCGGAGAGAGCCATGATCAAACACTTGCCGTTGCTCAGAGGCTCGCGGAGCTTTACAAGGCGGAGATGCGTTTCGCTGAGGCTGCTGAGATCCTGCACGATATGTATGTTGCGTGCTGCAGAACTCGAGGCCTCTTCGCAAGCAAGACTCTGGATCTGTTCCACGTGCTTATTGATGCGCTTGAGCATGCTGACGATATGGCTGCCGCGCAACAGCTGTGCCAAGATGTCTTCGATGCTGCACCCACCTTAGAGACGTGGACAGACGCTGCACTCTCCGCCATTACCCGCATTGTTCGACACTACCAGGACCGCGGTATGTCGAGCGCTTCCAAGGGTGCTCTTCAGCAGTTATGGAGTCTGCTCCAAGGCCAGCTGAACAAGGAGAACAATAACCACGGGGCAATATTGGTGGCGTTCACCTCTGTAACTCTGCAATTGGCTACGAAGCTACGTGACTTGTCTCTTGAGAAGGAAGCTAGCACGACGCTGGTATCATTCTGGACCTCTGTTTCTAGGTTCGTGACGACCGACCGTCGGTGCGAGGTGACGACGTTGGTAAACCTTCGAGAAATCGCCCAGCTTCTTCTCCGACTCGAGAAGAACCAAGAAGCACTGAGCATTCTTCGAGTTCTCTATGAGATCCATCAACTACCCTCTCATGACCACTTTGACGAAATGCTACAAGTCTACTCTGCGCTCATTGTCTGCTACAAGGGTGTCAAGAACCCGATCGAGGATTTCTTGTGGCTCAACATCCTCGACAGCATTCTCCACAGCACCCACGGCCATGGAGATATTGGATCAGATACGGTCTTTCTATGCAGAGATCTAGCTCATTTGCATCGCTCGCGCAAGGAGTGGAAGGCAGCTATTAGCATCTGTCGCAAGAGTCTCGAGGTTCTCTGGCCACAAGTCCTTATAGATGGAGGAAAGCTGCATCTTCCCAAGACCTTTACTCGCGAGCGGGTTGAGATTGCAATCATTATGGCTCAGATGTACAAGTTAACTGAGCAAGTCACCCAAGGAGATGCCTTGATCCAGTCCATCGTCAAGTGCTGCAAGTCGAGCGTGCTTCTGTGGCAGTCTTCCAGCCAAGACATCGCCCTGATCCTCTCTGGCGCTCTTGAAGATGCCGGCTTGCATCTTGAGGCTCTGGAGTTCTGGAAATCTATCGTTGGCGATTGCAGAACTCACTTGGGTCACTCTCACTCATTCACACTTCACGTCGCTGCTGCGATTGTCCGTCTCAGCCTCCACCTCGGCACTGTTATTGAAGATGACGACGACATTTGTGATTGCTTCGATGAGGAGCCTGACGAGGATGATGTCGCTTCAATCATTGTCCTCATCGAAGGTCTTCTTGCTCTGTGCAAGAGCCAAAGAGGCAAGGGCAAGCGAGAGAGCTACACGATTCTTCTCCGTCGTTATGAGCGTCTCTGGTCTTACTATGCTGACCTAAGGCACCATGTTTCAATGGACGCTGCTCGTGGATTTGAGATCTACATTGGCTACTCTCAAACATTACTCTCTGTCGGTAGCGTCTCCATCGCCGTGCGCCTGGCTCGTAAGCTAAGGACCATTATGCTGTCTGATCTCGGACGGCAGGATATTTGGTACCTCAAGGCGTCGCTTGAGCTGACAAAGCTTCTCGAGATGGATGACACGACTCTTCGTGAGGCTGTCGATATCTACGATGAGCTGAACGAGATCTGTCTGGGTCTGTCGGGCTCGGATGATGCATTTATCGAGATTCTACGCGTCATTGAAGAGCGATTGAGTGTTCTCATGTCAAGCAAGCCTCTTCTCCACGACAGAGCGGAGATCATCCTCATCAAGTCTTGGAGGCAATGTGCAAAGAAGCACGGCTACGGTCATGAGCGCAGTATCTCCAGCCTAAAGAAGGTCATCGACTTCTGGGTAGTGAACCTCACTGTTGAGAACAAGAAGCAAGCCACAGTTACCTTGGAAGAGGTCATTCTAGGTGTTTTGAAGAAGGAAACAAGCCCACGAAAGTTGTTCCATCTTGCAGAGCACTTCAGCACAATGTACAAGCTTCTTGGTATTAGCCATGGAAACCTGGCCTTCTTGCAGACCATCCGCTCCGAAATTGCACGATTACAACAACCTCAAGGTCTCTGCGGACAAGCATACCTAGAGAATAAGCACAAGCGTTCTGTGACTTATGACCGAAGATGCCTGGTTCTTGTGTATGCTATGGAAGAACTCTCCAGGAAGAAGACTGAAAGCCTCTTTGGTGACATCTTGACGCGAGTCGTTGCCGAGACAGCACTTTATGAGGCATGGCTTCGAGCAGGTCAGCAGAATGACCAGCTTGGCAGTCTCTTGACAACTGGTTCGCGATTGATCCAGCATCTTGAAGCTTATCACTTGCGCTCCGAGGCAAGTGGCATTCAAGAAGAGTTATGGAAGTTGTTCTGCCGCATGCTGGATCGACCAGAAGGTAAGGGTAGTTCAACATATCACCTCTTCCAAGCTATCCTGGCTTCATCCTCTGAACAAGACATCTCCGCGTCACTATTGGAGGATGCATTTGGACTCATTCAGCAAATGGGCGATGCAGGCTCTCACAAGGCATGCTTCTACCTGTCCCAGTGGGTATTCGAGTACAGTGAAAGTGGAGCAGATAGAGACGACAGCTCCTCTGCGCTGATACTTCTCAAGTTGAGTACTTTACTCTACAAGATCTCAGAGATCGAAGGCGATGTTTCTCTCAGTGGCCTCATCGAAGAGCTGGCGACACAGTTGGGAGTCCTGGCGATGAGCTACACTTCTGACATTGACTTGAGTGTCCTGAGTGTTAGCCATCTCACATGCATTCTCAGTATCGCCGGCAAGCAGAATGATTACATCACTCTCAAGGTTCGTAATACTCATCTATTCAAAAGATCCTTACTAACTAGTTCACAGCGCATCCTCGAGCTCTTGTGGAACTCTCGCGATCACTATGACTTCAATCTCGAGCCTACCACCACCATCGCCATTGGTAAGCGACTAGCAGAGGTTCATTTCGCCTGTGGAGAGCACAACACGGCGTTCACTCTCCTCGAGGATATCAGCTATAACCTCAAGGATGTATATGGCGCGAATCATCCTATGGCAATGAGCTGCATGCGGCTTTTAGCATCCATGCATGAAAGCCTTGGTAACCGCACGTCGGCTATTGACGTTAGATTCCTCATGCTCAAGGACGCTGCGACATGGGAGGACGACCTGACCTCTCCAGGATCACAAGATGAAGCTGTCGCCTTTTACTTAGACCAGCTTCAATTCTTGAGGAGCGGATATGCGACCGTTGGGCAGGATTACTCATGGCATCTAGAGCAGAACATGGACTACCTCGAGGAGATCACCTCCAAGGTGAAGCAATTGATCTCGGTGTCTTCTTCTTCTTATGATGTGGGAGATATCTTGGACCTTGGAGCCTGGGCGGGCTTGGATGAGGTTGAGGTGAATGAGGATGCATTGGATGTTTGGTGCGCGCCTGAAGATTGGAGGGTTGAGATGGGAATGGAGGACGATGGTGATAGCTGTGCTTATTCTACTTCATCGACAAACGTGTAATATGGGTTCTATTTGGTTGGAGTATGGTATTCTTGTCTTTTATGATTTTTTTTAACGTACTCATGTTCGATTATGCAGCGAGTAATATTATTTACTGCTGTTAATCGGTGTCGTTGGATGTGATATTAAGACATCGATCATTCGGAGCTCCACGTTCTATAACCGGCCCCGCCGTTCACAGCCGGGTGCTCCGGTTGCGGAGTCCCCGGCTGCGGAGAAGGACCTCCGTCCTCAAAGTATATAGTAACGTCAACGGACAGTTCAACCCTCTGGCATCTACATCCTACATTCAATCCACAATCCCAAATCATGTCTCAAAATCAAGAATTCAGCGAAGGTTTTAAAAAGGGCCTCAAAGTCCGCGGCGAAGTTCTCGGTGAAGAATACGTCTCCAAAGCAGTCGCAAGTCTCGACAACGAATACTGGAAACCCGCGCAAGAGCTCATCACAGAATATGCTTGGGGAAATGTATGGACTCGGCCTGGCCTTGATAGGAAGCAGAGAAGTCTTCTCAGTAAGTGATGCAATTACCTATATCAAATCACCATTTCTGACAGTTTCATAGCGCTGGCGTTTTTGACGGCTCAAAAGGCATGGCCGGAATTGACGCTGCATACAAAGGGAGCTATGCGGAACGGTTTGACAGAGATCGAGATTCGAGAGGCAGTTTTGCAGTCGATGGTTTATCTTGGTGCTCCTGTTGGGCTGGAAGCGATGAGGGTTACGGAGAAGGCTATCAATGAGTTTAAGGCGCAGGGTGGAGGAGAAGCCAGTGGTTCAAAGGATGAATGAGTTCGTGAATACAATTATCCAAGCAATTTTATATCCATTTACTTTTGAATCGCCAAAATGATCTCGATCATACAACGATGCGATGGCTTCCCTTGTTCCATGCGGGTTAACGGAAGTAGCACGTGTTCGACCCCACCAGATGCCATCACCTTATTTACCCCTCCTCATACTTGAACATCATACTCGTATCATGTAACCTTCACTCATAAAATCTTATTCAAAATGGCTTCTAAGATTCAAAACGTGACGGAGTTCTCATACGTCACCCTCAACGAGGGCGTCAATGTCTTTGATGAATCAGCTGCGGCAAAGACTTATCAAAATGTGCTTGAGACAGCGTTGAAACAACCTGGTGCTCGACGAGTTTATACTGGTGTTGAGGTCGAGAATCCTTCTACGCTGTGGTTGTTCCTCGACTGGGAGACTTTGGAGGATCATGAAAACTATCCCAAGACCGCGTGAGTCGATACTTGCTTCATCTTTTGAATAGTGCTAATACACTTCAGTGATCACGGCCCTATCATTGAATCTCTCAAACCCATCGTGGACTTTTCAAAATCCATCAACAAACACGTCACCCTAACCCCCTTCCCCCCAGAAGACGTCCTCAACAAAGACTGCTCCCCCGTGACAGAAGTCCTGCTAGCATTCTTCCCCTCCGACTACGACGTCGCATCCCGCGCCACAGCCACCCGCCGCCTCGAAGAGTTCACCGGCGTAGCACTAAAGACATCCCGCGACTGGCGCGGCATCAGCTACGGATGGAGTGTTGAGAACGACGTGCCCATCCGAGGAGAAGAGGGTAAGACGGGGAGTATGCTTGCGGCGTTCATTGGATGGCCCAGTGTCGAGGCGCATCAGAAGTTTCGGGAGACGGATGATTTTAAGCAGAATATTGGGTTGTTGAGGGAGATTCCGGGGTTGGTGAAATTAGCTGCTTTTCATGTTAGTTGTGTGAGCAAGGAGGCGGAGGGGTTGAGTGAGCGGGATGCTGAAAAGGCTCATGAGCATAGTCATGATCATGGTGGTGGATGTTGTTAAACCTGTAGACAATATCCTTCATAGCTCCCTGCAACTGTCATTGGAAAGCTTAGAGATACTCCAATACGTGTATTATGCTATAGACTTTTCCGTATTCGCATTGCTTAATGTTCTAATAAATCATTTCTCGTTTGCTGGCTCAAAGGCCCTGGGTATCGTGTTCATTACCCATTACTCCATAACAAAATCGCCCCCCTCCGTAAACTCATTATGCATACTCAACTCCTCGAATTGAGCGGCCAAGTTCCTAATATGTCCATCACCAGGCTTCGAAGCCTCAAGGTCGAAATCCAAAACCCAGCTTCCAAACGTACCACTCTCATCTTTCCCAGGCGGCGCAACCTGCTTCGGCGCTTCCAAGGCACGCATGAGCTTATTCGCTTCAGCAGCTGTCATGCTCCCGTCCCTCATCGCCATAGCCAATAGACCTTTTCCAATTGGTTCACAGACTGGGAAGCAAGCACCTAGGTCTTGACAGGCTGCGAGACAGACGAGGAAGTAGAAGTGCCAGTGTGCTTCTTCGTTGCTACCGCGACGTCGGTGCTTTTTGCCGAGGCTGGGGGCTTGGATGGAATGGTTGCGCAGGGCAGCGTCGCGGATTATGGTGTTGCTGACGTGCACGACTGCTGAGCTTAGAACGCTGAGAGAGTGGGCGTGGGGATGGTAGAGGCGGCTGATGAGGATGAGGCGTTGGAGCTGGTTTGTTGATGCTCGCAGTGCTGCTTTGGGAGACTTTAACAACGCTGGGTTAAGGTTCTGATTGTTTGGGTCCATGATGAATGTGTGAAACAGGTGCGTGATAGCAACATGCAAAAGAATGCTGTATATCGTCAGTCGCCTTCTTTGACTATGGTCCTCATAACTTACTTGAACGCCAAAACATGATCAGGCATGTTTCTCGGATCAATTGACGACATCTCCGGCGGCAATGAATCGGTAAAGGTCAATATCTTCTGATACTTGGCCTCCACAAACGCCAAGGGAATCCTCATCGAAGAAGCAGCAGTATCACCGTGATGCCCAAAGTAAACCGCTATGACCTCCTGCATTATAGTCCAGAGCTCACATAACGCTTGAAATGTTTTTCCTGCATAGTCAGGGATGAAGTGTGGCGGCCAGTGAACTGCTAACCTTTCATCTATCGTGTCCTCACTGCTGCGTCCGGGGACGGGAAACATTGGTGGGAAGGCTATGGGTTTGGTTGGGACCCAGAATGTGTTTAGTCTGAGATGTCAGTGGGACGTCAGTATGGGGGAGAGGGTACCTACGTTAGGTAGCTGTACGCTCCCCAGGCTGTATGGGCCATTGCACGTTTGGTGTCGGGATCTAAGCTATCGAACGATGCTGCGTTTTCTGGTGTGTGCGGTATGCCGAAGAGCTTTAGCCGCTCCGCCATTGCGCGGCCATCGTCGAGAAGATCATTGCTCGAAACACTGGATTGCTCAAGATGACAACTGACACTGAGCATAAGAATGGCAGCGACGTTCACTATTGAGTCAGATGATCGTTCAGCGCGCCATAATACACCAGCATCTCTCATAAAGTCCTTGCTAAGAGCGCCGACAGCTTCGTCAATCACGGAGTAAGCTTGCTGTGGTGGATCAGCATGAGTCTAACATGATAACATGTGGCGAGTGGCAACCTACACAGGCGTGGGCCAGCAGGGCATTCACCAGGAAGGGTGAGCAGTATTGATGGCGGCGGTGAACGAGGTCGTGTATAAAAAGGTCGGGGTCGAAGAGCCCGAATATGGAGTGGTTGCCCTGCAGGTACAGTGAGATGGCGCTGGCAGCGACTTCGTCGTCAATGGAGACACCAGTCCAGTACCCAATATGCAGTTGGTGTAACCTCGCATCGCAGTAATTTTCCCGATGGGGGCCAGCGACGTCTTCCTCTTGTTTTATACGAGGACGTTCCTGTGGTTGGGTACTTGATGTACGTACAGACTGCTCATTGCTAGAGGATGTCGACGGGGACATTGTGTCAGACGGCGACGACCCATCGAGCAAAAGCCCTTGAGACGAGCGCTGAACAGGTCTCAATCTAGGATCGGCGCTCAGAGACGGTAAGTCCAGGGGAAACAAGGTAGGATACGCCATGCCATGCCGGACCGTCAGCTCAAACTCAAGACCTGACGACGTCGGCGGCGACATGGCCTGCGCAGTCCGTATACTGGAGGGCTGAAGCCTGCCATGCATACTCCCCTGCAATGATGACAATGCATCGGAAAGGTTACTCGTACTTCTAAGCTGTCTATGTGCAGCGAGGGCTTCATCCTCGGGAAGCGACAGCAAGAACTCGAGAATATCACGATGCTCTCTGAGTTCACGCTCGACATTGCCGAGGTGGTCAACGCTGTAGACGCACTCGGTTCCCCATCTCTCGCACTTGGAGCAGCTTGGTCTCTTACCATCACACTGGGTACAGCATCAGCAGTGGGTCAGACATGAGGTAGGTACTGTTCAGGAACTTGGGTACAACAGGTAGGTAGGCAGTTAGAGAAACAAGAGGTGACTTACACGGGCTTTTTTCAGGCGGCAGTTCTCGCAGGCGTTAGGCCTGTTGGCCCGCTTCCGCCTAGCAACCCGTGTATCTTGTTGATCCTGACCCCCAGGATTGCCCGAAGCATCAGGTGCAGGAAGCAGAGACCTGTACGGCATGACGTTAAAACGCCCCCCGCCCCGTCAATCTCAGTCTCCCAGTTCCGCGGCGGTGGTATCTCGTTTAGTTTAACGAACCGATCACGCCGTCCATGGGTGCAATAGTCCCCTGGACGTGCACTTCCCTACAGGTACATTCAGCCCAGTCTGTCTTGGGCGTAGGACGTTGAATGCGGAGTGTGAGGTTTCGCTGTGTACAAGGGGGCCACTAAGGCAATATCTCGATCGTGGAGTTGACAAGCCTCCCTGAGGATCGGATCGGTAAAGCCAGAGACAGGTTGAGATATTTTCCCATGCTGGGATCTGATTCGACGGGAGGGGTCTTGCTTCTGACATCACCCAGCCAGCCTCTTTTTCACGCTTTGCTGTTTGGGGAAAGGATCAGGCACATCGGTTATGACTCGGGTTTAAGGCGCGTATGTCGAAACTCAAAGTCACTGAACAACAGACAACGATGCCATTTTAATTCATCTTTTAGAGGTTATTGAAGCTGCAACATCTGCGGAATTGTTTTGTCTAATTATGTATAACGTATTTCTTAACTTAAAGGGCATGCCAGGGGCGTATGTCTTCAACCCCGAGATCTTAAGATCCGCAGATAAGCTCCGGGATCATACGATTGGCCCATGCACTTCACTAACTATTTTCAACCTTTAAGATCACTTCATTGTCTTTTGGTGTTCTAGTAAGCTATTAATAAATACAGGTATCTCAATTTAATTCAGAACGTTGACCAATCCTTTGCTGGGCAATGTTAAAGATTGCTGATAAATGACTAGGTCCCGAGATTCAGAGAGAAACATCGTCAGGATATCTCAATGATGCCATATTGCCTATCCCTTTGAGTCCGAGGGTACTCACATTATGTACCTAAAAGGTTATAACCAATTAGATAAATAGGATTAAAGGTACTTCTTTTTAGGCAATAGCTAGGTATAGATTTAAGTACCTCTGATTATATAGCTTATAGGCTTTAACTTCTATCCCTCCTGCTGTACCTCTTTGAGGCTGGTATATGCGGTATATCAATCGGCAGCCAATTGAAATTGGAGCATGATCCACAAAGGTAACATTAAGTGAGCACCCTCAGACTCAAGGGATACTTGTAAGAACTCGTGATGAGAACCTAAGTATCAATATCCAGTATGAGAATGCATAAGACACGTAGCTCTCACTCTTTCATTTTCGGAGTCCTGCTGACTTCACCCTCTTTCGCCACCTACAAACCAAGTCCTTGTCTACATGACCTCACAATGCCAAGAGTTATCTTGTAATAGACATGAACAAGAACTATCAAGTCCCGATCTAGACCCATTAGCTCGTCAGCTACTCCCAAGTTCCCGCTCCATCGTGAGAAACCAGTGGCCTTATCTCTCGATGATCGAAGACAAATCTCGGCTCAACCCGCAAGCTCAAGAATAAAACGCCGGTTCAGGTACACACAACTCTATCCCCTCGGAATCACAAACAATTATGCTTAGCTTTTATGCATCAGGAAATTCTTGTGGCAATATTCTTGATCTCACCTGTTTCACCACCATAAAACGTGGTTGAGGTGAGACATTATCATCTGCATCCAGCCAGTGGGTCACCCGCAAGCAGCATCCATCCGCATTCATCAACACCCGCGGATAAACCACATCAAGGTTATTAATAGCGTTTCCCATGGCAATAAAGCCATGAACCACCCTTCCGAGACCAAACACAGCCTCTGTCTCGAAAAAATGACATTTTGTTTTACCTCCAAACTCACCACGGGCTCACTCTCGTTCAAGCCTTGAAGGCTTTACTCACATCATGGCAGCAGTCGAGCTGTACCATTATCATCCTTCTTTTATTCTCTCTCTAGTTTCTCTCGGTTTATTCTCTGCTTCAACGGTGGTGTGTGTGTTGCAGATGATACGATGTAGGACTTGGTTCTTTATTCCGTTCATTTTGGGCTGTGCTGGTAAGTTGAGCTTATTCTTGGGTTGAAGATGATGGAGTTTCAGTAACTGGAGAGTGCTGACTTTGTGTAGTCGAGGCTACTGGTTATGCTTTTCGTGCTGCATCAGCTTCTGAATCACCAGACTGGACTTTCGTTCCTTATGCTATTCAGACCTTTGCCTTTCTTTTGGGTCCAAATTTGATTACTGCGAGTATCTATATGATTCTTAGCAAAATAATCATTGCTCTGGATGCAGAGATTTATGCACTCGTTCCGGTCAAAGTAATCCCCAAGGTCTTCATCTCTGGTGACACGATCGCTTTGGCAGCACAATTCACAGGTAAGTCTAGCCATTTCCGCTTCTGACCATTTACTCATGTGAGATAGGTGCTGGCATATTAGTCAACGCTACTTCAATTGCTCAGCAAAAAACAGCCCAGCTTATAATTATCGGCGGTCTAGCTTTCCAGGTCTATTTCTTCGGCTTCTTCACATCGGTCTTGCACATTGTGCACAGCCGCGTTATCGATAACCCATCTCGCAAAAGCACCAATCTGACCATGCCTTGGAAACGCTGGATCATCGTTCTTTACATCGCCTGTGGACTTGTAATCGCTCGGTCAGTCTATCGAGTACTGGAGTATGCCACTGGTCCCCTCGGCATTCTTCAAGCAACGGAGATCTACTTCTACATCTTCGACGCAGGATTCATCTTCCTCGCTACACTTCTTCTTAACATATTCCACCCGAGACAACTATCTACAGTTTCTACAGATGACCTGGAAGATACAGATGTCGAAACTGTCCCCGACACTCCTTCAAAGCCCCCTCCTCAGTATCAGCCGCCTCGGACTCCTCCGAAATACCTGCAACCACCGCCATATCTTCCGTCTTATGCAAATCTTAGGAATCGCGGATCTTATTATCATTACCCTCAGTCCCCTTACAGAACTCAGTCATATATACAGTATCCACCTCCTCTGCACTACTACCAGCAGAGAAGACCTCCTACGCTAGCTCATCATCGTCCACGGACTAACAGAACTTACAAGAGCTTCAATACTTCATTGAGCTCTTCTTCTAGTTTTGTCAGTATATACAATCCTAAGACCGGCCAGTATGAGCCGTTCAGGCGGTAGTCACGGTGGTGCTTAATGTCTAAGTTCTGTTCTGGCTGGATCATTTTTGGTATATACAATCTACATAAAGTTTATGTTACTTGGCAGCAACTTACGTTGACCGCCGTCCTGTCCTTAACTATGTATTAAACTTAGAACAGTCGAAATAAATACTGCAACTAGCCTCATCCTCCCCGTTCCCCTGGTCCCAACACAAATGGAGCATTCTCACCCTTACCCTAGGGTCTCAACCTCCTCCAGAGTCGCATCGTCCACAAAGAAAGAAAACCCCGTACAATAACTCCGGATCTGCACACTCGGCCTAGCCTCCCACTGAGCCTGCGTCCAAGAACACGTCACACTCGCCAAAGAAAAGTCCCCATTCTCCGTGATGGTCCCACCCAAACCTGTCGTACCTTGTCCTACGCCATGACCACAAACTACCGTGCGTGAACCACAGCCAGCAGTATTTGTAATCTTCACCCAGGCGGAGAACTTGTAGCTCTTGTCGGGAGTGATCCAGGTTGGATCGATGAACTGTCTTATGCCCTGTATTGCGCTCATGGGGGTGTTGCCGCTGTAGAAACCGGATTGACTGCCAGAGTGGACTTCGGATGACGTTCGGGATAGCGTTCCGGACATGGACTCCCAGGGGTAGACTGAAGTATCCTCGAAGCCGGGGTTGAGGACACGGTTAGATGGGACTTCGGGGGCTGCTGATGTGGTGGTTGAAGCCTCGGCGGTGGTAGTCGAGACCAGGGTAGCAGAGTCTGAGGTTGTCTCGCTCTCAAAAGTGGTCGTAGTCTCATCCACGGTTGTTGACAAGTCTGTTGCCGCTTCAAGTGTAGTTGTAGGCTCTGCACTTGGAGTTGACGCCAAAGTCGTGGAGATTGACACGTCGGAAGTCGATACGGTCACAGAAGCAGTCAACGTCACGTCATCAGAGCTAGTGGATGAGCCTGTTTCCACAGAGCTCGCTGTCGATGTCTCGGTCGCAGATGATACGGACTCATTGTCGGTACTCATAGGAGCATTGGAAGTGACCGATGAAGAGGGCTTGCATGGCGATGCTGAAGCAAGCTGGCACAGAGCCAGGAGCAGTGCTGAGTGAGTGAATCTCATGGTGATGATGAAGTTGCAACTGATGCAACAGAAAGAAAGAGCCGAGAGACAGTAATTAAGTCTATGTTTATTCTTAAATCTAAACTCCTTTCTTGATCAATTCTTTTCCCAGTAGTCAAGACTAATTGGGTGAACTATCGCTCTATGCCTGGGCTATCGACAGTAGCGCCATCGCCAACATCTACTTCGGGCCATGGTGGAAATGAGCTGAACCTCTTCATTGAACACTAACAAAACAACATGCTTGTATCGCAGTAAAATACAATCCTCTTCAGCTTCGCGAAAAATACCCCATAATCTTCTGCAACGTAGTCTTCTCAACAACAGAATCCCCCACAGCTTTACCCGTCGAGTCCACAATCGTCGAAACAAACGTCTTGCCCTCAATACACCCAACATTCGACTGTCTAATCTCCTGACCTTTCCTCACAGCAGCAACCATGATGCAACTCGTCTCGTTGTTCTTAACACCGAGGTCGAATCCCGTCTCGAAGCCCAAAACCTTAGCTCTACCCAGTGGTTTGAGCTCCGTGCCTGGTTCTGCAAGGTAGATGTTGTAAGACTCTATGTCCGTTGCGCCGTTCCAGCTCACGAAGCCCATCACAGTGTCTTCGTGCTTTTCGACGACGAGAGCGGGAGTCCATTTGGATGGTGTGCCTGTCCAAACGTCTTTGAAGGCGCGATAGCTCGTGATGGACTCGTCGTAGCCGAAGCGGGCTTGCCAGCGGAGATCGTGGCCGTCGTCAGGGCCATATTCGTGGACGACACCGCCTGCACCCCAGCTCACGAACTGGTTGCCATTACTCAACCCAAGTTGGTAACTTCCATATTCAGGTGAGATCTTTGCACGATCTGGCGAGAGGACACGCAAAATCTCGGGCTTCTCATCTGGGTTCGGCGGCAGCTTCAACTTCAGCAGCAAACCGCGCGAATACGTCTTTCCATTATCCTCTGGACTGTTGTGATTGTCAAACATACTGAGAATCATCTCCCTCGACGTGACATTATGCGCGCGAACGTGGTTCTGCCACCGAAATCGTCCGTGGTGCGGTAACGCACCGAAATCTCCTCCCTTGGTATTCCCTCTCAACTCCCAAAGGATCCTACCGTTTGAGCGTGAGATCAGATACACAGACCAGAAGTTCCGACTGCTGATGAGGAATGAATCGTGGTTGACGGCTTGTATTGAGCTTAGGTGGAAGAAGTCATATGGATTCTTGGGTCCGCCGTAGCCAGAGGATGAAATAAGTGGAAGCATAGAATCTTCAGGCCAGAAATGGTCGAGGGCGCTCCAGCTGAAGAGAATCTCCTGCGTTTCGATATCAATCTCAAAAAATAGAGAGTCAGTCACGAATCCGTGCTCTGACCCTCCCATTTGCGTAAGGTTGTACATAGTCGTGTTGTAAGCCGTGACGAGAATAGTTCCTCGCGTGGTCAATTCCTGCTCGTGAAAGTCCAGCCCGCTGAGGAACTTTTGACCATACATGTTGGTGATGATAGCATCGAGGTGAATAACCGTCTTCTCGTACTCGCTGTTCATGACGATGACTTCTCCGAATCCATGGCTCATTTTTCGATGGCCTCGCCAGAGTGTGAGGAACTGCTCGTTGTGAACGGTCTGTACGTGAAAACCCGCAGAGTCGTAGGGGTCTTCGTCGTGGGCGTATATCATCTCTGCGTTCTGCTTCATGATGAACGACGCAGCTTGCACAAGACCCCTCTCAGCGCCGCTGGACTGCGGTGTGATGAAGACATATCCCTTTGCGAGTTCCTTTCCGTTGGGGTTCCATTCGATATGTGGCGGTTTATGCGGCGAGCTCTTGAACCGACGATACACATAAGTGTGATCGTTCTTAGGCCTGACGATGTCAAAATTACTCCAAGAACGGAACGTCCTAATTCCCTTCTTATCAACAGACTCGCCAGTTTTGTCATCCTTCGCCGCCTTCGCACCCTTGGCGCTCTTCACACCTTTCGCTTCCACTTTCTTATCTACCGGTATCGCTTTCGCATTGTTCGTCTTCAATTTCGTCGTCGCAGGTTGAACATCATCTGTAACTCCCGGCACAGAGTAAACATACCACCAGAGCAGAATATTTATAGAAATGACCAGAAAGACCAGTCTCTTGGCCCAGGGGGAGCCTGATATAACAACCATGATTACGTTTTGCACAAAACCAAGCACAGATCGGAGAGGACCCTTGGGGTCTATAAGGCTACTCGTGCCCTACGCAAGGGAGCTGTAGGTTGACATGCAATTCTTATGATATTCAGTTTTTTCTGGAATGAGCCCCTGTCTTGGAAGCATTCCTGGAGGCGTGGTGCAAGGGTCGAAGGATGATGTCTCCCTTGACAAGATGGGACGGTGATTGGTGGTGTTTCAGTCTGTGGGCGATAGTGGAAATAGAGCTGAACATGAAGAAATTCGATAAATTGCATTGTGCAATCGTCCTTATCTAGGGCTGTAGATTATTGTCGTACGAGTTCTTAGTATTGGCAGGTTCACTTGATTGGGAGGAGGTAGAGTTTATCGCCGATGACTAGAGTCAACACCGACATCGATTGCAACGACTTACAGTATCACTGCAACTGGGACATTCCCGGCCAATGGGTACTAGTGTGTGACAATTCCTGTTTAAATAAACCTGACACACTATAAAGCCACATGGCGGTCATTCGTCAAGGGTATTGGGTCGTCAAGCAATAGTGACTTGATTGATTTAAATCCATCTACTTCTCGCCATTTGGTGAGATAAATCTCGGCATCTCGGTAAAAATAACACATTAACCTTTTTCCTTTATGGGCAGAATAGACTCTATTTTCCTTTTATCCAATATCAACAATAAATAAGCCATTTAATATATACTTCTATCGTAAGTCAACCATCCTTATGCCCATTGGTTATAAAAAGGTGTTATCTTCAGTGTCTTGACGCTAGACTCATTCATGTCAACGCGACACGAATTGAACTTGTTGGCATCACAATATCTCAAAGGATACGCCTACAGCCCCTTATCTATCTATCAAAGTCGATCATGTGATATTATGGTATTTGCAATATGGATTGCACAACTCGTCTGGTTGATGATGCTTCCACACACACGCATAATTGGCTTCACAATGAGATCCGGTTGCGCAAGCTGTCAGTAACTTACTCCGACTTTGTCTACAAGGCCGTGTTATTTCCTCGTTTGTGCGTGACCAGATGGGGCATCCGGCACGTAGGCGACCTGCCTGTGCCTTTATCCAAAGCCCTACAAAGACAGGTCTCATGTTACAAGGGCGAGCTGTTGTACGTCAAGTACCTAGTAGGGAGGCCGAGGAACAAGGAGATTAATCCATTGCGCCGTATGGACAAATACCAACCCTCCGGAACACTGCTTCCCACAATATAATGATCAGGTTGTCTGATGTCATCTCGGCGCTGATATGTTGTAGTCTTATCCAGTATATTTGTTCATGAGCTGAGAGCATACGCTGCTTGATCAACATTGTAATGGATGGTAGTTGCGGTACAGCTGCCATCCCGACACCCCGGCTAGCCAGGTTGTTGCGGGGCAGATACCAAAATCATCAAAACCTGGGCATCTCTCGTGCCAATACTCTCCGAGCTTTCCCAGCCCGAATCGGTCGAGTTCGCGTCGCTCGAGCGAAAGCTTCACGGGTCTTTCGAAGGAAGGTATCGTTGCCGATAGCGCTAGGTGGGAGTACTCTGTTGCACTGGTCCTCACAGCGAAGACACGCGCTCGCAAAGCATTGTCGTAGATACGAGCTTCCGAAAGGTTTTATGCGCTCTGGAACATTTTCGGCAGCATCTAAGGTCTCGTTCTCAGTTGTGGTAGCGCTATAGCTTACGTCCTGACTTGCAGCGTCCTTGATCGTTTACGTTCTCAAGGTTGGGACGAGTGGAGGTCCTAATCGGTGTGGCGTGGGAGCCCCCTGTGTCTATCTTTTATGGAGTTTGACGACTTGTATGCTTGGTGGCTATTATTGTATCATTGCATTTGCACTCGTGATTGTTGTCGCCTTCGGCGCATGGTGAAGGGCTTCTCTGGTCAATATGCTCGTTTGCGACGCGTTCGTCCGGCGCGACCATTCTTGGGGTGATAGGGTGAAGCCGCGCGTGGTCGACAGATGCTGTGTTTCGATTATCCATTCTCATACCATTCTCGGCGCCCATCAGGCACTATTCGATGCCGCGTCGTCGCGATTACCATGGTGCTCGTGCATTGGAATGGAACCTGAAAGTAGGTATCCAAAGATAAAGTTCTGGTGGGGTCTTGAGCTCGGTGGAGGGGTAATGAGGGGCAAGCCCAGCGGCTGCTTCTGCGACAGAGCCAGACCTACATACAGCACTCTCTCTATCAAAAGACTCATAAAGATTACCTATGTCCGTAGATCAATAGATAACTAACAGAATATGGGGTCATCTTCTGGGGCATACACGCATCCGGCAAGTCTTTGTTTGCCGTGGAGGATCAATATCGGCAAGTCTTTACGATGCCGATCCACCTCCGAAATCGCATCATCCACGCGCAACCTGTATTCCTGCTGCAGTCCAAACTCGACATTGGGTAAAAGCGCAGATTATTAATATGGATGAGAATATGTCATGCACGCCCTGTAGGTTAGAAGCCAAGTACTTCCAATCCCAAAATAGTTACTTTATCGTGCGCCTTCTTGTAACTCGATGAACCTGATACAACAGAAGACAAGATACGACCAAGTCTCCACTTAGAACAGCCAAGAGATCGTTATTACTTAACACTCTCCTCCTCACATCACCGAATTTCTCTTCCTGCTCAACAAAACATCTCAAAGCCATCATGTCTTCCAACGGAGCTGAGCGTCTGGCAAACAGAAAGCCTATCAAGAAGCCCGTCCCGGCTTATCTTCCCTCCCCAGGCTCAGTCCTCACCGTCGACAAGAGCTTGTACACTTCCATCCGGGAAGCACCGCGTGACCTGATTGAAGAATTCACTCTACCAATCCGATCTGGGAAAGCATGGAAAGCCCCGGCGGGCTGCATTGTCAAGATCAGCACGCCTGAGGGGCCGCAGGTTGGTAAGGCTATCTTCAGTAGTTGGGTGAGGGGCGAAGAGTGAGACGAGAAGACAATGGGGTGAACTTCACTTACACAAACAGGTGACTTGAATATCTGGAACGCTCATAACCCGCGTGAACGCTTCTGGGCATCTCGCACCAAACAACTCCACGCCTCACACATCTCAACGTACGACCGTCTCTGGTCCAACCTGCCCTACATGCGACCCCTGGCCACCATAATCGCCGATACCTTAGATTGGTACGGCACAGATGAGCATGGAGGTCGAGTGCATGATCTTCTCGGCACGCGATGTGATCCGTACATCAACACTGTTCTCAGCGGAGGACAGTATAACTTCCAATGCCACTCTAACCTTACCCGCGCGGTGTTGCCATATGGTTTGAACGAGGGTGATGTTCATGATGTTATTAATATCTTTCAGGTCACAGGGTTAGATGAGCAAGGGAGATATTTCATGAATCCTTGTCCGGCGGAGAAGGGTGATTATATTGAGTTTTTGGCGGAGCAGGATCTGCTTATGGCTTTGAGTAAGTACCAGTTTAATGTGAGGTGTCTGGAGATTTGCTGATTATTGTAGGTACGTGCCCTGGCGGTGACTTATCGCTTTGGGGCTTTGGAGAGGATAGTGAGGAAGAGATGATCAAGTGCTGTCGGCCCCTCAAGGTTGAAGTTTATCGTCTCAAGGATGAGTCTCTGCTGCAGAAAGGCGGATGGAAATCAGCTGAGGTATCAGGATATAAGGGACGCCATGGTTTAGATGTCCCTCTTGGTGAGAACAGAGAGGAGAAGGCTTAGATAAACAGAAAGCAATCCCATCACAATCTTGCCTTTAACTTTTACATATGCCCATCCCAGCATTATTTCGCTCACTGAATCTTCTCGGCCTTGCCCTCGGCGCTAAGAACAGACTCATCACGATGTTGCATCAACGCAACAACCGCGCCTCCCGGCCCCGCCAGCAAAACACTCGTGACAATTCCTCTCATAAGATTAGTCCTCTCCTCACCAACTCTCAACTCAGGCTTGACCTCCAAGAGTTGCTGCAGCGCCCACACAAGCGCCGCTACAGACCCCGTCGCAAAATCGTAGATCAAGAAGTTGTGAATGGCCGCTGCGGCACTGGACATAGGCTTGTAAGAATGGGGCGCCGCGTCGGGAATGAAGACTCTGTTTATGCTCAATGAGGCTGCTAAACCGTCGGGGAAGAGACCTGGGAGGAGGTTCGCAGTGATGAGAACGGCGTAGGTTGTCATCTGGCCTACGACTGCGGTGTTCCATGCGAAGCTGTACGCATGCGATAAAGCAGTCTTGTCGAGTACAACCTTTGGTTTATGCGCATCCTGCCCAACACTCAGTCTCTTCAGCACAACAGTGAACACCGCTTGAAGTGTAAAGATGTAGACTGGAGCAATAGCCCAGACTGCATTAGACCACTGCCGAACATTGAAGTTTGAGAATGGATAGGCCATGAAGATACACGGCACGACATATCCGAGAAGAAAAGATGGGACGACCGTGTGAAGGCACAAGTAGTCGCGAATATGAACGCTCTCAGACCTTGACGATCCAGCTGTGAAGATCAAGTGAATGACAAAGTAAAGCGGCGCAACGAATCCAAACCCAAGACTCTGCACCGCAAATCCCCAGAACACACCACTACATCCATCGTCAGCACAAACCTCCGACCTCAAGGCACAAACTTACTTCAGCACAAGCGGACTCCAAGCAAGCACCCTCTGTGCTTCGATCAAAAACACCACGAAAAACGCAATCAGCTGCGCCTCGAAACAAAACGTGAACAGCGAAAGTTCCGGCCTCGAGCCATCGGTTACATTCGCCCAGATGACATTCGAAAAAGCGAAAAAGTCATCAAATGGTCCTATTCCGGTGTATTGTTTGAGAAGTAAGCGGTTAGTATCCGGGAGGAAGCGTGGGAGGGGGTCGTGGGTTATGGATTTTAGCATGGAGGTGTAGCCGTTGCGGTCGAGCTGTAGAATCAACGCGTCGAAGCCGAGGATAGTGAGGATGGAGAGGATTATGAGCGTTGGGATTCGGGAGGAGACATTGGGGGATGTCATTTTGATTGTGTTTGATGAAATATGGGTTGAGTGAGGATGAAGAGATGAAAATGATGATTGTGAGCGTGTTGGATACAGTCAGCCCCATCAGGATCCATTCAGTCATCATGGATGGGACGGTAAGCATGGAAACTGAGGACATTTACCTAAAGAACAAAAAAACCAATCTAAAGGCTTTCCAGACCTATACTAAATTACTCAAATCCTTTCACAACTTAGGGTATAATTTAAAGGCTTTATAAATCTATACTAACTTACCTAAATGTTTTTATTTCTTAGGCCTAAGTTTTCTCGCTCCCCGAGGGATGGTAAGAGAACCCGATCATCACCATCATGCATTTGCAAGGCACGCCGTGTGAAACAAGCCTCAAGACTTGAGAAGAGGGTGCTAAATAAACTTAGTAAAAAGTCTACAAAGTCTTATAAAAATTACCTAAATGTTGTCGTCGCTTAGGGTCAAGGCACGAAACTAGCTACTTCACAATCAAGAAAACACATGTAACAAGTGCAGTTTGCTTAGGTATTGTTTTCACTCCAATATTAATTACAGTCCAAACAATGTTCGTTTCCATCATCACGGGCCAAAAACATTTCCGCAGCCAAGTTTCCAATCGTGTACTATTGTAATTCTATCGCTTCGAGACCCTTGCGCTGCTTCTAGTCACGCCGCGAGCCGAAGTCTTAGCCTGAGCCTTGGTCTTCGCGGGCGCCTTGGTTCTTGCGGGAGCCTTGGGTTTCGCTTTGCTCTTCGCGTTGCTTTTCGCCTGACTCTTAGGCTTGGCCTGAATCTTGCCCTTGCCCTTAACCTGGTCAAAATAGGCGTCCACGAGCTTGGGGGCAACCTTCTCAATATAGTCCTGATCCTCCCAAGTGTTTTCGGACGCATCGTAGCCTAGCCATTCGACGAGGACCTGCGGAATACCATTGCGCACGCGGTGCTTTCTAATTGCGAAAACATGGTAGACGTCGTTTTCAGGATTCGTAGGTCGTCCGTTTGGTTGCGAGCGCCAATACGCAAATAGGGCCTGTCTGTTGTCGGTATGAAGAAGTTCCTCGGAGATCCACGAGGTCTCGCCATCTTTCCACTGCATGAGAAGCTCGATCTCGTCCTCGCCCTCGGCCCAGCGATGATCCGTGATTCTCACGAATTCGTATCTCTTATCGTCTTCAGCTTGCACCTCTTCCTCTTCCTCTCCAAAGTGCGCCTCTTCGGGCTGTTCCTCGGGCGTCTTCTTTGTCCCATTTATTTGCGCCTCCGTTACGCGCGAGGCCCTTGAGGATCTTCTAGGACTCTCAGCCGCCTCGCTGCTTCGAGAAACTCCATTAATGCCCCTCTTAGGGATTGAGGCTGGTGACGAGGCGAAGGCCGGCGGTCCTCCGGCCGATTCTCGCGCTCTAGGGGAGGATCGGACGGCGGGCGATGATGTTGCGACACGAGAAACTCTCTTAGGGAAGGCAGGTGACGCGGCGATCAAGGCCGGCGACGATTCTCCAAGCTCAGCCGATTCTCGCCTTCTAGGGGAGGATCGAACGGCGGGCGACGATGTGACGCGAGAAACAGATCCGTTAGGCTTTGGTTTGTGTATCGGCGACGAGCGCGTCGATGTGCTGATGCGTTTCTTAACACTCGGCGGCGGTGCCATGGCGATGGTCTCTCTCCGTCGACTAACGACAGAGATCTCGGCGGTGTTATCGTCCGTGGATGCAAGAGAAACGTTACTCAGGCGCGAACGCTAGAAAAGTCGTCAGTTGGGTGCCTAATAACAGTTTTGGGCGGAAGTGCCAGCTCATCAAGGCACCTGCGCAACGATGCGCAACGCAAACAATGGAAAGCCGGGCACCTTCTAGATGAAACTTACGGGACTGCGACCTGCCGGCTCCGAGAACCTATCCGCAGCGCGTTTGGCAAGACGTTGCTCTCTAGGCGACAAACTCGGTCGCGAGGCGGTAAGTGGCATGCTGGAGGGTGGAGGTCTCTCTGCGGGCTGCTTGAGCGGTGATGACAGGAAGTTGAAAATCGCGTTCATAGTGACGGAAACACGGCAAGATACAGGAGACACAAACAAATTGGTTAAAAAGGCGACTTGGACCGATTGTTCGAGTAAAAAAAGAAGCAGAAACGGAGCGAAACGCGGTTTGGAGCCTTGTCTGACGTCGAGTTTGTATTGGTTAAGTTATGTCTGGATGGGATGGGCTGCACGGGTTGTTTACTTTTTCTTGTTTGCAGCTGGAGCCGTTGAAAGGCGCACTCACTGAGACCAGGACCAGCTGAGGGTGCAAGAAAACTCCGGACCTCGATCCTAGATGACAGAAATACTTAGGTAAGCTTTATAGATCATGCTTAATTAGCCTGAGCTAAGAATACTTTTTGTCGAGTTTATTTTGGCATCCTAAATTTAGGTTTGATTTTTCTTGCGTCCCATGAGATGCGCCGCGGGCATGAGCAAAACGCGACAGTGGAGGTGACTTAAATAGACTAGCGCCTACAAGTCTCCACCACGAAAAGTGTCTGCATGCAAGCGCAACATCATCACCAATTACTATGCGACACATCTATCAACCAATTGTCGGTGTCACCGGAACAAGACTGATTAAGAAAAGGCAGAAATCTCAACTAAATCCAGTGAACTCTATAAGCATGATTGTGAGCCCATATGAAACAAAAGAGGGGTATTAAAGTGACTCAAGGGGGCTCGCACAAGGTTCGGTGAGGCCCAAACTCAATGGCCTCACATCACCGACAACCCAACAACAGCAAAAAGAAACAGTGCAATGATGGCATCTCAGAGATTTCATCGGCAAAAGAAAGGGTCTGGCCGGGGATTGAACCCGGGACCTCTCGCAAGCTAAGCTGTAGGGTTTTCCCTAAGCGAGAATCATACCACTAGACCACCAGACCGAGTCACTCACGTGATGCTTATTTCTGGAAGGGAACGAGCAACCAGGGCTCATGTACAGACATTGAAAGTGGAACAATTGGTAAGGTGCTGTTTTGAGGTTTGAATTGGGTGAGTTGAGTGATACGATTTTGAGTGAAGGTTGATTCAAGTCAGAGTCTGGGAGTTGGCGGGCGAAACGGGATGAAGGGGAAAGAGCAGAACGGTTCCGAGATGTATGACTGTAGGGTAATCATGGCATCCACTTGGGCAGTGAGGATAGGTGCTTGTCGCTTGCACCATTACATGGTAACACATAATCTTGAGAAACAATTTAGTCCAAAATAATCACACTATAGTTTTGTGCTTCTGTTCTTGGCTGCGACTTGAGAAGGGCTGTCAAGTATATTGCGTTGCCGTTACACGAGATACGTCCATAGTCGATGTGAGCTGCTGACAGAGAAACGAACACCGAATTACAGAATTAACGGACATGCCAACCTAGAACAAAACTGTAAATTTCCTCGTCTACATTTTCACATAAACGTCAAGGTCTTTGTTTACGACAAGACTCAAATGTCAAATACCCAAGCAAGCACAATCAAGGCGTATGTCCGTTCTATGGTTTGTCAAGCGCCATCTGTCCATCAGGGTCTCCAGATTCTGAGCGCACAGCATACGAAGCAAAATGGAGAAACCCTCCATATTGAAGTTGGAATCAATCAATCCAGTTGCCGACAACTTCCTGTCATCATTATCAGATTGTGATAAAACAAAGCGAAACTATACACGCACGGCTAAGCTGCACATACACCAGACTTCCTCCACGAATACTTCACCAAGAGAGACATTTCCTAATTCATCATCAGCCATTCACATTAGCAGCAAAAACAGAAACAACCTTCTTTTTCCGGCCAACTCCCCCATATTCGCCAATCTCCAACCCGGCACTTGATAAAAAACTGCCGTCTCTGGATCCGAGGCCTGCAAGCGATCCCTCCATCGTGGACCAGGCCCATGTTAAAATCGTACGATGTGTGGAGCTGCACCCTGGAAGGGTGGTCACGTGAGAGCGATCCTTCTGCTGGTTTTCTGCATTTCTAACATTCGCAAGAGTATTTAAAAATTGTTCAAAAAATTGTTTGTTATTTCGGAGGCACTGGCATTTCAGTGGATGTATTGGGATGTCAATTGTGCGATAATACGTCGTCGTTATGTTGCTCCTTCGTCTCTCGACACCTTGAAGGCCCAGACCGTCATCGAGGTGCGGTCGAGCCAAGCCGTGGTCCCGGTTACAGTTACTTGTAGGGCTGAAGAGAGCAATATCCCTGCATATCAGGCACTTACGGAACGCTACTTATATGTTTAAAAGGTGGACGTTACCCCTTGATTCAACCTCTTGTCATCAAGGAGTCTTGTCCCTGGATCACCAATCACATACACAGCACTTGAATCAGTAAGCTAAGTTAAATTTCTTCTATCAACGCCATGCTCTTCCATTATTTCTTGTCAACAAGGTTGTAAATCTTTTGGATGTCGGCCAACACAGCCTCAAAGTCAATCTTAAGATCCTTGAGAAGTCCATCCTTGAAACCAAACACCCATCCGTGGACAATGGGATACTGGTTCTCGTGCCACGACTGCTGGACATCAGCAGACTTGATGACGTTGCGACACTGCTCGACGACATTCAGCTCGACCAAGCGGTCGTAGCGAGCGCCCTCGTCCTCGATCGCATCGAGCTCCTTCTCGTGAAGACGGTACACGTCGCGGATGTTGCGAAGCCACGGGTTCAGCAGGCCGAGGTCCTGGGGGGTCATAGCCGCCTTGACACCTCCGCAGCCGTAGTGACCACAGACGATGATGTGCTTGACGCCGAGGTGCTTGACGGCGTAGTTGATCACGCCCATAGCGTTGAGATCGGTGTTGCACACGAGGTTGGCGATGTTGCGGTGGATAAATGCCTCGCCGGGCTCAAGGCCGCAGATCTGCTCGGCGGGGATGCGGGAGTCGGCGCATCCGATCCAGAGGTACTCGGGTGCTTGGCCGGCGGCGAGGTTCTTGAAGAAGTCAGGGTTGACTTTGGCCTTGTTCTCGGCCCAGGCGCGGTTGTTGTGGAAGAGCCGGTCGTGGCTCTGCTGGAGATACTTTGTGATGTCCTTTTCGGCCATTGTGCGCCACTCTGGTTTTGGAGCGGGTTTTGGGTCTTGTGTTGATGAAGAGAAACGGGTTTGGGAGCTGGTGAGTATGGAGCGAGAGGCAAGACGTTGGGATGATGAAGATAAAGATGTGAAGGAGGAAGAGGAGGAGCGGAGAGAAAAGGAAGGGAGCCGAGAGGAAAACATTAGAGGCATCCACAGCGCGGTTGCAGCTGTAGTGTGAGTATGGTGCGATAATGGATGTGACAGCGACGGTTCAACGGACAAGGATAAAAACGGGCAAGACTGCAGCAACCACCTGCAGTAGACTCAATCCTTGGCTGGGTTACACGTTGGGGGGCGCACTCGGTGCTACTGTCACTGTAAAAAGCAGCCTAAGTACGGTACGGTACAGTATTAGAAGCTTCGCTGGAAATTCGGACGGAGAGATGCCGAAGGATAAGAAATTTTGGGGATGACGACGTAATTTGTTGAGCAGCCCTCTTTTTTCTTCCTTTCTTTTTCCTTGGTCCCGCCTAGGAAGAGTCAATCACTTTAAGCTCAAATTGGTTGGGCGATTGGCGATAAGTTTGATAACAGCCGAGATCAAGATTTCGGTCGCCGGGCCGTGCGTAGCCGTGCACCGGCAGTTGACGAGACTTTTCCGAGCATGTCCGTGAGCTTTTGGGAGTCATTCTATTACATTCTCCTCTACTGGTATAACTGTGCCTTGGTAGGTTGTAGTGGCTGTGACTCAACGTGAAGGATTAAACCCCGAACCTGGGGATTGTCAGCTCTGCCGACCCCACGTAAGAACCTCAATTTGTATTGGTCACTTGGAAAACAAAACAAAACGTCATATCGCCGAATTGCCGGATCCCGGAGATGTTCATCTCACAACCCCACGTTTTGATCCTCAACACCAGATAATTAGAGATATCGCTTCACGATGTAAATGAATTGGTATTCTTGCGCCCTGAATAGAAATGCTTTCGCAGGAACACAAGACAATCTTGGCTGCAATGTAACTCAAAGGAAACGCTACTCTGAGACACAATGACAAACACGTACCAAACAAATGCATCTGCCGAAACATGTCTGGGATCGAAGCAATCTCCAACGAAACCCAATAACATGACTACATCTTCTCTGACCGCTAATCGAGCTGCTTCTTCCACTCATCACCCTCAAACCGTGATAGAAGAGCCTGATGATCCTCCAAATGCCCCTCCTGCATATCCACAAACTCCCTCCTCATATACGCCGCCTTCACCTCCTCCTCAATCACCTTTCCCTCTTCTAAAACCTTCTTCACTAACCCCCTCAAGTTCGGAGAAAACCTGGTTGACAGAATCTAGCGATTCACTGGCTTTGCGCTTCCTGCTCTGCGCCTCCACGAGGTTGTCCTTTTCAGGTTCATGTGGCCTCACCCGGGGCTTTGTACTTCTCCGTGTCGATCGCGAAGTTGAGATCCTGCGGGAACTCCGAGAGCCATTTGTTGACCCTTCGCTCGTCATCTTTGAGCTTTGATTCGAGCTCTGTGCACGCCTTCTCGTATTCCTCGTGCTCCCTGGCCCGTGATGCTCCCTCTGTCTGACACTTCTCCAGATCATCCTTCTTATTCTCAATGACCTCGTTATGCTCTCCGCGCTCCTTGCGGCGCTCATTAAGTTCTTGCTTAAGATTCGTCACCGACGGAAGTCCCAGGTTCAAGATGGAAGAGGTAGCCTCCTCCAACTTCTCATTGACGTCAAATGCCATATGTTCGGCCGGATCAAGGCGTCTTTGTTTTCGGTTTCCTGCGATAGGCGTCTTGTTACCAAAGATGTCCATTTCGTCACATGAGGGACGTTCCCAAACTTTCTGAACACTGTTTTTGGGGGTTCTGGCAGGGGTTCTCATACCCTCGGCTCCATTTGTCCGCAGAAGAGATAGAGGTTCCCCTCCTTGCAGGTGTTCTTCCTGGGGTAGGGTAACGAGGCTGTGTTGCATGTAAAGCAGCCTTGATCTTCTTCACGTAATCACCGCCCCAAAAGCTATCCTTTGACCGCAAAGGCTTACGGGCACTGAAGTCCAAGGCTCCCATAACGGTATACACGCCTGTTACATTCTGGTCCGACGGTTGTATGGTCGGTCCCGCCTAGACCGTCAAAGTTAATCTTGGGTGGACGTGGTTTCATGAAGGGACTTACTTCGCGAGTGGACTTCAACTCCACGTTTGAGCCACGTTGCTCGACCCAGGAGCGAATCTTGTCGCCCACCTCCGTATGCCTACCCTTGTGCTGACGCGGATCCGGATCATAGTGTTGAGCCGTGACGACAGATTTCCCCGGATGCTCCTTTCTCGGACCTTGAGAAGAAACGCATAGGACTGTCCAGTGACCCGTTTTATGGTGATATAAAGGTGCCACAAAGTCCGAGATTGCATAGTCAAATGGCTTTGTGTCCACAGTGCTTGAGGGCTGAATGGGTAAACCAGTCGGAGAGCCATTTCTGAGCAGCTCTATCAAGCAATCAAAGCTATCTTGAGTTAGTTCCTTATGGTCCTCAATCTGCCGTAAGCATTTATGAACCAATTGGTCCGGTTTCAAAGACTCCTGGGTCCTCAGACTTTCGCTGGGTGGCCTCTCTGTGCCACGATTTTGTGTCCTCAGCAACGGCATCGTGGTACGAGGGGTATAGAATTGATCGTCAGTTTCCAACAGAGTATCCGGCGATGTTTGTGAGAATAAAGGTATAGCAAATTTAATCGAAGAACTTGCTGCGTTTCCCATATCGAATGATGCCATGCCGAAGTAGGGCTATACGGAAAATATATACACATGCTAATCACAACAAATCCACAGATGCTAAAGAACTTGTCAGTTTCCCAAGGATGACAGCAAAAATCAGCACCCAGCCGTTAAAAGAGGGCTGTTTTGATCATGGACTGATAGATGGAGAGGACGCTAAGGCAGACTACCGTGGCTACAAGGACAAGCTCTACGGATTCTATTCTATTTTATCTGCGATTGGTTGGCTAATGTGAATGTTCCTGGTGAATCTTGGCTTCAGTATAAGCTTCCTGCATAGAGTGGTGGAGCGAGCATTCGGCAATGCGTTAATGAAATACTGATGCTTCTGACTGTGGCAGTGAAGTGAGAAACCCGCTGTCTTGGTTACAACACGGGATTGGTTAAAGAAAGATTGGCCGTTGGGATTTTGCTGTTGGTAGTCAGCCGTTTGCTATTGCAGAACCGGGTACCTTGTCCCTTCACTTACAAGGATATTGTCGCTGTGGAGGTTAACCTGGCACTTCGTTCAAGAACGAAGTACGTACTTTAGTTTCCCTAGCTCATAAGGCGCTTGGTAATTCATCTGTTGTTTGTCTTCACTGGTGAACTTGTAAGCTCAATCTGATTCTCTCTTCATCGCAAAAATAAGTTGCTGCAATGGAGCGTGCCGTCTGGCGTGGCATGTAAGTAACCATGCCTGAATATGCAGAATCTTGAGACGTGGCTTGTGAGACGCGGATGCACGGGTCAGCCGTTACACTAACGGCTTGAGAATGAAAGTAGCGGTTAAGTTGGCGGCTGAGACAAGACCATACGTCAACTCCAATTACTACAAGGATGAGCTTCAGAAGACACTGAGAATACCAGTGGCTCTGAGATAGAAAGAAACAAAGTACGAAAGTCTCTGGGATAAGTCAATGGGATTGGGTGATCTGGCAAACGAGCCGACGCTGAAGCCACTGACAAACAACCACGCGAGATGGCTTAGGAATTTGAATCAACGAGAAAGAGGAATGACCTATGTGGCAGTAGAATGTCTGATATTGTTCTATATGTATGAAAAGACCAAGAGCTGGATTAAAGTCTGATATAGCGCCTTTTACAGTAGACTAGCAGATACTTAGAGGCCGCGAGAAGTCTGGATGCTCGTTTTAGTACGATAACAAGGGACGGGTTATCCTCACTGCTGCTGTACTTGAGATAGATGTAATTCCGTTACGGGATGATACAGTAACTTCATTCTGCTCCTCACGATCTGAAAAGAAAGTTACAAGTCATCATGAAGAGTCCAATCATCCTAACGCAGTCCTGGGGGCCAGTGGTGTTCTCTCACGGGCAGACCATGGAGCTATGAACCTGGATACATGGTGTGTTACGTACCTGTCTACCTACCTTATTCCTGTAGCAAATCCTTGTCAATCAACGGGAGCATCTTCTTTACAACCGACTTTTGCTGGAAACAGCCCAGTATCCGTGACACGTAAGCGGCCTGAACAACTAAGGGAGTCTGTAGTTTAACTGACTGTGTAACAGAAACAGAGTCCCAGAGCGCGCTGACGTCTGATACGTCGGTTATAACTTCTGCTACATCTTCAGAACCTCAATCGGGCTCAGAAACAGGGTCATTTGATTCAACGACCGGAACTTTGACCGACCAAATCACCACCTCATCAGGATCTATCATTAGCAGCGATGCCCTCACTACCTCAACAGGCATAATCGAATCACCAGGCCGCCCCGTGATATTCCTCATCTCCGCTCCCAACACCTACAAACGACAAAACACAGACAAGGTTTCGTCGGAAACAACAACCCATCAATCTGCACCTTTGCTCAAAGTTTCAACCTCGCTGAAGAGCAGCTCTTCATAGGAGGAGTTCCATTCTTCTACGACGGTGAACGTCGATCGACGAGTTCACCGCAGAAAGCTACATAGAGTGCATAGAAGCATGCTCTGTGTATGTGGGGTGCGCGGGCATAGAGTTCCTCAAGAGCTCGGGACACTGTTGCTTGTTCAATGTTTCGTCCGGGTCGTCTACTGATTACGACATTGCTCTTGTGCAGCCTTACTCCGTAAGGAGGGGATGATTGACAGGGGTTTGGGCGTTGGATTGTGGGGTTGATTGACAGGGGATAATACTCTTACTGTTGCTGTGCTTTGGGAACAGTACTGTACATCTCTAATCTGCTTTGGTCTTTAATTTTGCTACGTCTACATTTCAGTTCAATATACCTACATCATATTAACTAACTAAGGTAGTCTTTTTAAACCATTCTCATCTATAACCCCCAATGTCGAATCCGATTACCAAGCGACGAGCCGCGCGGTTCATCGCCAAACCCTCCGATTCGACTAACCCATGATGGACTGAAACTCCGCTACCAAAGTCCGCTTATTCCTTATTAATCCACCAACATACGGAGTAGAATCTATGATGTCGACCGATCGCCCGAAATATCCGAAATGATATACTTCCTCCTTCTTTCCCTCTGTCCTTTCCTTTGTTCATATCCTCTCTTGCCGGCTAGCGAATACCCCCGAATATAGCTTCCAGCCCTGATGAATGCGACAACACCATAATCATGCCGTCAGCACAATCCCCCCACGATGATCCAACCGACCGACGTCCCGATGTCAGCTACGGCTCCTTTCCGTCTGACACTCCCCAACCCTCAAAGCCAACACAACCCTCCACACGTGCCCTCGCACCCGACCTCCTCCGCGGCCTCCTCATGCTGCTCATGGCAATGGACCACATGGCCCTCGCCCTAAACACCTGGGCCCACGGCACAGGCCGCGAGACAGAAATGGACGGCGTGCCTATAAAGCGCTGGAACCGCACGCCCGCCTATATCATCCGAACACTGACTCACCTCTGCGCACCGGGGTTCACAATGTTGCTGGGAATAGGCGTGGTGTACCTGGGACGATCACGGAAGAAGCTGGGCTGGTCGAGTGGTCGTATTGCGAGGTACTTCTTCATTAGGGCTTTTGTTCTCACGGCTGTGAATGTGGTGCTGGGATGGGTTATCACAGTGGGAAAAGTGTGGTTTATGAATTTTGTGCTGTTTTCGTTGGCGGTTGATTATTTACTTGCGGGACTGCTTTGGGTTGCTATGGACTTTACGGAGCCGTGGCTTGCGAAGCACATCCCAAGTAAATCCTCGGATGAGAGTGAAGCGCTCCTCGGAGGAAGCGAGTCTTTGGGTTTTGGAGAAACTGTTTCTTGGCATGTTCACAATGCGCTGCTTGCGGTGTTGGGTGTAGTGACGATTTGGTGGAATATCTGGCTCTCACCTACACACGGCCACTGTACCGTCGACGACCATTCATCTTCTCTGACAATTCTCTCAGCTGGTCAGCCTGGTTCAGTAGACAGTCCTGCTATTTCTCACAACCCCTGGTTCGGAATCTGGTTTTGGACTACCTTGACGGAGCGCGTCCAATCGGTATTCCCACCCATGGCTTGGGTATCGTTTGCGATACTGGGCCTTTTATACGCGCGCATTGACGTTGCGCGAACGTGGAACTCTCGTGTCGCAGCGCTGTGCAACACCGCCGCTGGAATATTCTTCCTCATCATCTTTGTCCTCACACGCGTGTTACACTTTGGAAATCTCTCCGAGGGCTGTCTCCAAACACCCGAGCACATCGCGCATCCCGACCAGAACCAATATCTCGTCTCAGTGCAGTCCTTCTTCTACATAATGAAATACCCCCCCGACGTTGCTTTCTGGGCCTTCACCTTGGCCGGCAACCTATTCTTGCTAGCTGTTTTCGGTGGTATTCCTACCAGTGTTGCTAAGCGCTTCACGATGCTATTGGACTTTGGCAGAGCCGCGTTGTTCTTCTACCTTGCGCATTTGTTCTTTGTCTTTATCTTTGGTGGAGTCATGGTTGGTTGGTTTGGTCATGAAACTGAGAACCATGGACAGATGGATCCGGACTCCAAGCGAGGCATTGACAATGTTCTTGCGTACCTTGCTATTTGGGGGCTGTCGATGTTGTTACTGTGGCCTTTGGTGAGGTGGTATGGCAGATTCAAGGCCACCAAGCCAGCTGACTCTATCTGGAGGTTTTTCTAGACCTCTCTGTATAATTATTACTGTAAAGATATGATAGACTTTGTATAAAACGAACTCAAGATCAATTATCATAAATACGCAAATGAACTGCATTCTCTGGTACATGTCATCAGTCTGTTATCCACCAGTCGTAGGCTTATCGTGTTATCCCTGACAGATCTAGAAATCGGACAGAAATTTATGGATGCCGCGAATAATTCCCCTGTTCCGTTTCGATTTCTCAAGCTCATCGTTGCTTCGACTCGATCTGTCACTTACATCCTCACGCGTCTCAGTACTCTGAGACCTTCGCGACCGAGACCGACGACGATGATGCGACTGCTTGTCATGGTCCTTGTAATGAGTAATGCCATCTCTCAGACCCCTCAAACTCTTGCCAAAGTGCTTAAGATTGTACAGATCCCTGATGAGCTGCTCGACCCAGTCTTGAGTTAGAAGCGCCTCCGTATGGTCACGAGGAGCATGCATGTTCTCCTGGATTGTCTTGACAAGCTCGAGATGCCTGTCTCTGTCATCTGTCAAACCCTTAAGCTTTATCTTGTTCACATCAACGTTTATTCTGTTGTCCTTTCCGTACTGGATCTTGCCTGTCTCAATCTTGATGAGTTGGTCGTAATACTTCTCAGTCGCATCATTAAAGGCATTGGCAGAATGCTCTCTCAGATATGCAACAAACTGCGCCGTGGCCTTTCGTAGCTGTTTCTGTTCACTTTTGTATTCCCTCTCAAGCTGTTGAACTCGCTCTATACCCTCTTGTCGTAGAGCCATATCGCTTGCGTTGTCTTGGAGGCGTCGCTCAACGTCTTTATCCTTGACCTTGACCTTGCTCTCGAGCAGTTCATAGAAGAAATGCATGTGCTCCTGCCAGCTATGCTTGCAACTTCTACAACTATTATCTCTGGTCTCCTTGAAAGCCTTGCATTTAATGAGTTCTGGGTGGCCCACGCACTCTTCGGTAACACCTGGTAGTCTGCAATCCTCGTGGCAAATTGACCTGTAGAATGGAACAACCTCGCCGTTGGAATTGGACTTGAACTCGCAGCAACGCTTATTCTTGCAGACAGTACGAGGCTTATCGAGCTTTGTAGGAACAACCTTGATCCTTTCCAGATGAAGCTTCTTTCGTAGTTCATCTCCCGTCAGGCGCATATCATTCAACTCTGCCCTCTTTTCTTCTAGAAGGCTCAAATTCTTTCTGATCTCCTGGGAAACCTCAACCATGGGAATCATCAAATGACCAAGCGCTTCGCGTGCGCCCTCCATGGTGAGAGTTTGCCTGATCTCATGTGGTCTGAGGTTGTCTATGTGCGAAAGAAGCCTTAAAGTTTCTGCTCTCGATCTATCCCAACTCTCGCGGGAGCTTCTCTCGCCTTGGCCTCTGACACCTTGAAAGTACGCAGCCAGGTAATGAAAGCTTTTCGCATCAAAGCTGTACGTGTTTGCGCGGCTTACTGTTAGGTCAACAGTTGTATTGACTTTCAGGAAGCGTTGAAGCGGCCCGAGAGCATCTCCTGGAGCATAGTTGGAGATAAGAGTATGTGTGAATCCAAAGACGACGTTTGCAACAGCACTGCGATGGAGATGGGACAATAGCTCCTCAAAGCAGAAATGAATGGTGGGGGTAAGACGTGCTTCATTAGTCTTTACTAGGATCAGTATTCCATGAAGCTCTTCATATTTTTTCAGAGTGTTCATGATGTCCTTGATGTTCTTGTTGTCTATTTCAGGACCTCGAGTGTCGCCGATACCTGGAGTATCGATTATGCGGTATTTGGTATTGTTATATGTCACTCTGTAAACCGATGTTCTCTGTGTCGCAGAATCACCGGTGGTACCGTCGTGTTCATGATCTCCAGAGCCAACGCGGATTGTCCGGTTCTCAAGTTCCTGATCTGGGTCTGAAGAGTTCCAGTGACTGACTGAAAAAGAACAAGGGACCTTGTACTCTATTTTTCGGGCTGATTTCGCCTCATCGAAACTCTCAAACGTCAAGAAATTGACGAAGGAATTGATGAAGGTTGACTTGCCAACACCAGTCTGTCCCAGAACCAGGATATTGCGGCAATCAGGTGTTTTCGATCTTGTCAAGAGTCGATAAAGTTCATCCGAGTGGTATCGATCAAAACCGCGCCCGTGGCTATCGCTATTGCATTTGAAGTCCCATGAGTCGTAAGCGGCTGAACCACAATCGCAGTAGATGCGGTCAGTCACTGTCGCAAACTCAAGAGGAGTGTCGCAATTGACGCAGGCCCATTCGCAACTCGAGTGAGAGTCACAAGATCTTCCGGGACAGGGGATCCTAACTGGACGGAGCTCGGCTGGTCTTTGTGTCTCAAAATCCATCTCGTCCGGATCGCAACGAGCGACACACCTCTGTGGCACTTGCTGGTGCCCGGATTGCCTGATCGGAAGCCTTCGTTCTGCTGACCTCTCTCGATACTCTGGAACTTCAATCACTGGCTTCGGCATCGTTCGTATTGGGCCAAAGATCGGGCCTTCCAACTCTCTGTACTCAGAGGGGGCATCGCAGTCGACTATAAACACCTGGTTGTGGTTTAGAGGGTTGTGAAGGAACTCCCTCAGAGCTGTGCATTGATCATTCCATGAACTTGAGCTCTTGAGCACGGCATTATTGAAGAGGAATTGGTATGGGGGAGGATCGTGAGACAGAGTGCGTTCGCTGATACAGGCGCCGTTGAAACCGATATATGTCGCTCCACTGTTGAGACTTTGCTCGATGAATCTGAGCTTGTCGCTTTGCTGACCAGCAATCATAGAGATCTGCCGGGCAGACGATTCGTGATCTGCATGTAGGTACTCGAGACGATGTTCATGCACCGTGCCATCTTTGATACCTGCTACAGTTCTCTGCAGTGTCATCTGGAGATCCTTCCGAGATGTTTCAAGCAAAACAATTGCTGCATCGACTTCGTCGATGTGACTTCTTGCAAGATATTGCTCCCGCCCCACGAGCGAGTGTCTGTACTCTTCAAGTTTCTCTGCACAAGCATTCCAATCATCAAAAAGAGTAAAGAAAGGGCCGATATTGGTGATGGCTCTCAGGGCTTGGCGAGGCCCCCCACCGGGCATTAGATGGCGGAGGACTTGTATGGGATGCAAGGTGTACTCCAACGGGTATCCTGCTTCGTCAGGAGTATGTGTAATCTGCTGGGGGCCCAGCTGGACAAACCTGCACATGACAGGCAGGGTTTCTTTGCCAATACCACGATCCCTCTGGATGTCAGTATAGAGCTTGAACTCATAGTCGAGCTCGAGTCGCTGGCTTGCCTGATCGTCGCTGAAGTCGAGCGAGTAAATGGAATTGACAATTGTGTTCAGCTCCATCAAGTCTCTCTGGAATGCGAGTTTCAGGGCTACTTTTTGACTTGGATATGATATACGGTGCTTCATGGTCAGAATGTTCTGAAGTCCCCATCTGACACTGGTGACCACATGGGTGCTGCGAGGATCTGGCGGGAGAAACATTGCTGGAGCCCCTCCAGTTCTATACGCCCCCCTATTTATGTCTAGAACATCTTTATATGTATTGAAGAAATGACGGACTGCGCCGCAGAGTGTATTCTCACCCGCTGTGCTGTCTTTCAGAAAGTTGGCAGATCTTTCGAGGTCGATTGAGCCAGATAGAATGCTTGCTGCGAGGTTGTCATCAACACGCATTGCTCTGAATCGACTCGCATGATCGGAACCTTCAGACATCCAGTTTTGGAGCTGGTTGGCGGGTGGGAGGATGCCTCGCAAGACAATTCCTCGTGGCAGATTCGGGGGCAAGATAGAAGACGGAAGGAATTGGTCAACCCGTGCATCATAAAGTGTGCCGATTGCGACCTTCTGGCCAAGTGCAGGTCTGATAATCTCAGCCATCTCGCCTCAAGGAAAGATGAAAGAATGTTGGGGTGAGTTGCTTGCGCCGGAAGAGTATAGAAGCGCTCGGAAGCTTGAGGAGAACCTCGCATCGTTCCCATAGCATCATAAATACTTCGATGAGGTCAAATTACCTGGCGGACTGGTCGCCAATCCTCTCGCCTAGATGCGCCTGCTCAAAGGACAAGGCATCCTGACCACTGTTGCGTGCAACATGACTACTGGAAGCCCGCTTGCCAGAAGGATACACCAAATTGACTGCCACACCGTTGGACGTCGCACCACGACTGGTGTTTGTCACCGAGATAAGGCCTTTTCGCAGGCTCCTAGTATAGGTGGCCGCTATTGGATCGTTCACCATCGAGGCAAGACGCCCATGGCCTATCTGGTGAGGTTTTTCGAAAGCTTAGGTGACGTCGAGGTCGATGGCATACGGGTTGAAAGACATTACACGGCAGTATCCTTTTGAGATTGTGACAGAGGGTCATGATCCACGATGAGTGCCTCTTTCAACGACGTGAAGACAACGTGACTGGCATTTTGAGTAGACATCGGAGATTAACGGCATATTGAAAGTGACAACCCCGTCAGACAGTTGTAGAAGCGTCCAAGCTGTCCTGCGAAATCCCAGTTGTGTAAATTGAGGTAGTAGTATTGCTAGATGATTCCGTGACGCTCCGTTGCGTTTCTTTCTCGAGGGCCGTGAACAAACACCTAGCAGAGCTTCTGTTCCATAAAATAGCCTGATGGACAAGTAGGAGTGACTGCATTTTGCTGGTAGTACGTGGGACACAAAACAGGAGCTGGAATAGAGTCCAGTTCACGCAGCCGTCCGACGCAGGCGCTGAAGGTTTTGGAAATTGCCCAAAAAATTAGCGATCTTCACTGGATTGGATGAATACATGCTCAGTCGGCTAAGCTATAACTAAAGAAAGGTAAAACTTGAGTCCAAGTTCATGTAGAGGGATCATCAGATTCCCAGTACCTATCTACCTATCCAAGAGGCCTCTTTGTCGTCTGTTTAATCGACAATCAGGTGGTCCTTTGGCAACGGAACCTGAAGCCGTGATCTCTTCATCATGACTCGTGGGCAGAGGCAGCATAATTGTAGAAGGGCGAATTATCTGAACTTCGCTTGCGTGGAAAGCGTGGGCCGATGCATTGATACATCGTCAGCCGGAACGGCGTGGTGTTGATGCAGATGTAGAGCCTGAGATCATCGCCTAATTTGTTGATGTTGTGCGTTTGTTAGCCTGAACAGAATGGAAAGAATTGACACAGTGGCCCTTCATCCGACGAGTGTTGTTGGTGTCGGCACCTCGCATCGTTTGTTGTTGACTTGCTTCCAAAATGAGCACAGGATCGAGGACGGTCATTACGCCATCCAGAACAACAATGAGCCCCCTTTACTGATGGATGTTACAAAGCAATAGACCGCCCAACACTTAACATTGGTCATGGCACACTTTTGCCGCCAAATAGCCTTTCTTTCTCCATTCACCATATACCTACACTGATCTTGACCAAACGATGTCATCATGAGTGCATTCGTGAAACCCTTCGTCACTTCCATCCTCTTCTTGGCCCAACACACGATATTGACATGGCTTCAAGTTTCAAAATCCTCCCTTCATCACAGGAAAATTGTCCGTTGGCGTCTACCTTACTTCGCCGGCGCCGTTGAAGCCATCATTTGACTTTTATTTAACGTCGAAGGCGCTGGTGCAACATCCAACGACAACGGTCAGTCGAGTGACGTGAAGGCTCAAAGGAAACTCCTCATTGTGTACATAACATACGGAGCCAGAAACCTTTCAAATGGCCCTGCACAATTGACCACATCAACCTCTATCTCTTGCAATTGGGCAGTCTCCCCGTCAGTAGGTGCATGTCGATCATGTCCCAACCTGATGAGTCAGCAACTTCCCCAGCGACCGACTTCGGCCGCGAATAGCCACACAAAACGGCAAACCCCACACCAACGTCAATTCGATCAAGGATTATTTTGTCGCATCTGAAATCCAAGCCCGCCAACAATCCCTTCTTCACGACCCCTCAACCGCCTCTACTACTCCCTACAGTGGTCAATTGGGCTCGCTCCCTATCGGAATCATGCTGTCCGCTACCTCCTCCGCCCTGCGCACCAGCGCTCGCCGCGTTGCCCCCCGAGCCGCCGCCGTCTCGACCCTCGTTGCGCCCGTGCCCAAGATCTCCCTCGGCCGAAGCTTCACTGTCGCACAGGCTCGATGCCTCTCTTCTACCGGCCGTTTGTCCTACGCTATCCAGACCAACCCTAATCCTCCTCTGGGTATGAAGAATGCTTCCAATGATTCTCCCTCAAGAATTGGCCTCATTGGAGCCCGTGGCTACACTGGTCAGGCTCTTATCGATCTTCTGAACGAGCACCCCATGATGGATCTCCGACATGTTTCTTCCCGTGAACTTCAGGGCCAGGAGTTGAAGGGCTACAGCAAGCGCAAGATCATCTATGAGAGTCTGTCCCCTGAGGAGGTTACCCAGCTGGATAAGGATGGCAAGGTGGATGCCTGGATTCTGGCGCTCCCCAATGCTGTCTGCCAGCCCTTCGTTGAGGCTCTCGGCGACAGCAAGAGCCTGATTGTCGATCTCTCCGCCGATTATCGTTTCGATGAGGACCAAAAGACCTGGAAGTACGGTCTTTGCGAGCTTCAGCCCAGAAGCCAGCTTGCCACAGCGACAAGAATCTCCAACCCTGGCTGCTATGCTACTGGCTCCCAGCTTGCTTTGGCTCCTATTGTTGAGCATCTCGGCGGCATTCCCAGCATTTTCGGTGTCAGTGGTTACAGCGGAGCTGGTACGTGACAACTCACGCGGACGCCGTGTCTTGCGCACACCAAAATGCAGGATAATCGAGACTTGGAAAGCTAACAGTGGAACAGGTACCAAGCCTTCTCCCAAGAACGACACCAACAACCTCAAGGACAACCTATTGCCCTGTAAGTGCAAAGAAATAAAACGCAAGAGAGAGGAAGCTGACTTGTAAAGACTCCCTCACAGGCCACATCCACGAGCGAGAGATTAGCCACCACCTCGGTACACCCGCTGCTTTCATGCCCCATGTGTAAGCCTGCTACCTCATCCACTAGGTCACCAAAGACTGACAATACAGCGCCTCCTGGTTCCGCGGTATTCACCTGACTGTCAACATTCCCCTGAACAAGGAGATGACATCTCGTGACATCCGCCAGATCTACCAGGACCGATACGCCGGCGAGAAGCTCGTCAAGGTTGTAGGCGAAGCTCCGTATGTACCCCCAAGCGCTGTGGTATCGCAATGAACTAACGTCGTACAGTGTTGTCAAGGCCATCCAGGACAAGCACCACGTTGAGATTGGTGGCTTTGCTGTCGACAGCACCGGCAAGCGCGTCGTTGTGTAAGTCTCTCCATCCCAGATCCGATGCATCTGCTAACTTGTTAAAGATGCGCCACCATCGACAACCTCCACAAGGGTGCCGCCACACAATGCCTCCGTAAGTCCCTTACCCAACTCCAGCACCACCTTTCTGACAATCTCACAGAGAACATGAACCTCGCACTCGGATATGATGAATACCAGGGAATCCCCATCTAAGCCACCAACAACACGGCGCATTTGTCGCTCCGATATCCACCATAGAGTACAAGTTCAACACTCCACAGAACAAGGGACGCGCCAATCTCGAAGCGGCCCAAGCAAAGTATTACATATCTGTACCAGAACTACAACCATAGCATGCTATACCAGTTGCGGAGAAGGGGAAAGCAAGCATATTTAGAACACTGTCACGTCTGGGGAAGAAGACGTTTTTTTGTTATGATACAAATACAATTCTAGATAGAGGCTGAATGATGATTAACAGCTACCTTTCCTGAACTCCGCGTATGTGGTCTCGATAAATGAAAGTCTAGATAAAATACATGATTGTAAGAGAAGCGTGGTGATACATAGTGAGAGTGGGTTATGTGCTCTTGGACTTCTTCTTGTCGTCAACCTTCTTGTCATCCTTTGAGCCCTTCTTCTTATCATCCTTCACCTTGGGTGTCTTGGTCGCATCATCACTACTCTTCGTCTTGGTAGTCTTTACCTTGGTAGTCTTGGTAGTCTTGGTAGTCTTCTTATCATCATCATCCCCGGAGTGCTTCGACTTGCTAGTCTTTTTGGCATCATCGCTGGTTTTTGTCTTGGTGCTATCTTCTTTCTTGGTCTTGGTTGTATTCTTGTCATCGTCTTTCTTCTTGTCGTCGTCCTCGTTCTTGCCGTTTTGCTTCTTGTTGTTAGTCTTGAAGTATTTGGTGTCATCCTCCTCCTCATCATCGCTGCCAGAGGTTTCTCCCTTCTTGAGAGTGCCAATCTTCGTGGCTGGACGATTGAAGATGGTGACTTCGGGGTCACCTTCAACACTATCATCGGAACTATCGTCACCATCGTCACCATCGTCACCGTCGTCGCGCCTGCCAAGGCCGCGGCGCGATGCACCACCGGTCTTGGGGTTGATGAAGCCAGCGACGACAGCGTTTGACTTTGTACCGGAAGAAGAAGAACCAGCGGGTGAAAACTTGATCTTAGTGTCGGCAGCGTTCTTGTTGCCAGTCTTGTCATCTGGTCGAAGAGCATAGCCAGCCTTGGGTGCACCGCCAGGAGGAAGGACCCAAGCTTCAGCACCCAACATGCCGCTGAGGCAGACTGTCAAAGCGAAAACAGGCTTCATTTTGAAGTTTTGAATGAAATGATATAGAGATAGGGGATAGAGCGAGTGTGTTTGAGTTGAAGTGTTTGTTGAACTGATCAAACCACAACCTTGCAAGACAGCAACCAGTACTTATACGTCAATCATAGGCACGATGTGCTGAGATCTTAGCAACGAATTGATCATCCTTTGGGAAAAGTTAATCACCAATGCAGGAACGCTGATCAGGGCCGGGACTTGGCATGAGGCTTGTCCGATAAAACACGGTACCTTATTTGGTTTTGGCCGCAAGAGTCTAGCCACAGGTGATCTAGGCAATCAAGTGCCTATGAACGCAGGAATGTTAATAGTTTACATACCAGCTATGTATGTGGCGCGGATCTGGGGTTAGTAGACAATGACAGTTAACTCTATTTAATGGCCGATCAGCGCCATGTAGACATTCCTATCCCCATTTTGACCGTTCCTGGAGTCTATTTACTGAATTATTTGTATTGTTTTAATGATTTCTCGATTAGGTTGGCTTCTTCCGATCCGCCACCATGAGCGAGGTGAGAGTTACGTTCCTGGGCTCTCAGGGTCTGGAATGTTAGGGACCACGCGGGGATGTTAGTTCGATTAGAGGATCTGGATCAGTGTTTTAGCTTGGGGATGACAAGTGGATTATTAATGAGACAGGAAGCCTTGTTGCACGTGGGCAAAGCTTGGTGTTGTGTTGTGCCAAGTAAGGGACCAAACGGGAGTGCCCGGAGTGTTTCTGCAGCGCGCAGTGGAATTACTTGGAGCTATTAAGTGCGAGGAGTCCAGAGACCCTGACAGATGATTAGTTCTTTAAGATAGCAGATAAACTACCCCGAATGCAAGCGACTTGTAAGGACAACTTGTTTGTGCTAGCACTCCTGCATATCATTTGGGAGAGGCAGCTTTGTAGATAGCCCGTCTTGAACTCGTCTATACCTAAGGCATTACTTTTAATATAGCATGATTGCAGCTGTTAGATATTTATGAAGCGGTAATGGAAACTCATTTGTAGAATGTCGTATGCCTTGCGGCCTACCATCCGGCCAAATTATGCGATGTTTGCGCTCTCATGGCCGCAACTTGGGCCAACATCAAGGCGCAGGCAATAAACGTAGCCAACGGCTTCCAGCAGCGGTTACATCTCGATTGCGATTGATGCAGATGAGTGAATTGTGTGAGTGGTCGCGCACATGCAGGAGGCCTTCCATGCTGTCATCAGAATAAAACAGAGCCTCGCCCGACCAAACTCATCAGCATCATCTCCTCCTTACATCAACACCACCGACGCAAAAAGCACCTTCATCAAAATGAATCCACTCACCTCCATTATTTCTTGCCTCACCGGCCAAGGCGCCCCAACTCAACCATCTCCCCAGGTCAGCGAGATCAACACAGACTCAAAGCTCATCACCGCTCAACCAGTCCCCTACTCTGACGACGCAGCCTCTCAATTCGTAACCATTCTACAAACCCACACGGGTACCCAAGCTCAACTTCACCACCGTCTTGACGAATTAGTTTCCACCACAGGCTGGACGGCAAGCCTCGCCGAAGCCATCGAGCGCAAGATCGAGAAGCTCTTAAAAGATGGCGCAGAGCTCGCCAAGCCCATGGCTGAAGCCGTAAAGAGAGCTACAAACACGGCTTTGGAGTTTGCGAAAGAACATCCTGTTTACGCTGGATTGATCGCAGCGGGTACGATTCTTGCTATTGGTGTTTTGGTGGAGTTTGAGCTCATTTGGGTGCTAAGAGCGCTGGGGTTTGATGAGATTGGGCCCAGAGCTGGTAAGTCATTTTGTTCGCGACTGTGATAGAAACAAAAGCTAACGATTCTTAGGGAGCTTTGCCGCAAGATGGATGAGTAGCCTTGAGAAGGTGCCCAAGGGATCGATCTACTCGTATCTTCAGAGGCTGGGGATGAAGATTGCTAAGTGAAGTCGGGGTTGGAGATGGAAACAATTTGAGCAATACCCGTAACTGCCACGTCGGTTCAGCGGAAGCATTTCCTTTTACTTATCAGTCAATTAGACCGACAGTCATTTCCAAATAAGCGACATTTGGTATTCAATTCATTGGCTGTGCTGAGAATATGGCTGTTTTGGCGCTGTTAAGCTTATTCCTTAGGCTTCATATCAGCTGTCAACCATGCTCTGTCTAGTCACTTTCAAGATGCTTCAATTACCCCGAAAACTGTCGTGAATGATGAAAAAGCGCCCTCCAAAGATCAAACCCCGGACATTCACACCCGAAGATCGGCGAGAGGCATTATCACGACATTATCCCCCTCGCCCCCTCCAAATTTACCCCGCCATTCAAAAGAACCCCTCCCCCACGTCTCCAAGTGCAACGTCGGGCTTGACCCGAGGTCTGTAGGAAAGTGTTTACATCATAAATATTATGTAAATAACCTCTTCTCCCTCAAGTTTCGTATTATTTTCTGTATTGCTCGTTGCTCTGTAAATTGCTGCCATGCCTCTGCCTACGTCGTCGATTTATGAGCCGCCTTCGGCTGGCTTCACTGGCTTTCCTTCAAGGAGGAGTGTTGTTCATAGCACGGAGGGTATTGTAGCGGCGCCGCAACCTCATGCTGCGAACTGTGGCCTTGAGATTTTGAGGGCTGGTGGTAATGCGGCTGTAAGTCAGTGTTCTTCATACCCATGGTTCAGTAGCTAACAGACATCAGGACGCAGCTGTCGCAGTTGGTATGATCATTGGACGACAACCGTGAACGAGGATTGAGACACTGATATGAAATAGCTGCCGGTCTGAATGTCACTGAACCCGTATCAACCGGTATCGGTGGTGACATGTTCCTCCTCTACTTCGACGCCGCCACAAAACAAGTCAAAAGTCTCAACGGCTCCGGCCGCTCAGGCTCAAAGCAGACCATCGAGAACATCCGCAAGAGCCTCAACATTCCTGATGGCAAAGTTGGCGAAATCCCAACTCATCACGTCCACGCTGCCACTGTTCCCGGCGCTGCAGCGGGCTGGGTCGATACCGTTGAGCGATTCGGCAGTGGAAAAGTCAGCTTGAGCCAGATCCTCGAGCCGGCTATTAAACTAGCTGAGAATGGATTCCCTCTTACTGAAATTGCTTCTCACTCTGTAAGTATACCTCTTGTGAGTGTGGGATTTTGACTGACTTGAGGTAGTGGCAAGCTCAAGAGAAGCTTCTTCGTGATGCATCGCCCAACTTTGCAGAGATGCTCAAGAAAGACCCCCCTGCGCAGGATGGCGTAAGAGCTCCTCGACCAGGTGAAGTCTTCAAGAATCCAACTCTCGCCCAAACATTTAGAGCTTTGGCGACGGAAGGTAAGAAGGGCTTTTACACCGGCCGTATCGCAGAGGAGATCGTCAAGGTGGTACAAGACCTCGGAGGATATCTCGAACTCGATGACTTGAAACACCATCTTGAAACCGGCACTCAAAACACCGAACCTATCTCTGTTAAGTTCCGCGGTCAGGGCCTAACGGACAAAGATCCCAATGGCGGTGTTGAGCTCTGGGAACATCCCCCCAACGGCCAGGGTATCGTCGCCCTAATGGCCCTGGGTATAATCGAACAGCTCGAGAAACAGGGAAAGATTCCAAGATTCACACCAGAAGATCATAACTCAACTGCCTATCTCCACGCTATTATCGAAGCGCTACGTCTCGGCTTCACAGATGCAAGCTGGTACGTCACCGACCCGGACACCACCAAAGTTCCCACCGCCGGCATGATCTCGCCCTCATACCTCGCCGAGCGCGCCAAGATCTTCTCTGCTTCAAAAGCACACGACGGTGTTCAGCCTGGAAATCCTGATTTCGTATCTCCTGCTCTCCAAAGCAGCGATACAGTTTACTTCACTGTTACTGATTCCGCCGGTAACGCTGCTTCATTCATCAACTCCAACTACGCTGGTTTCGGAACGGCAATTATTCCTAAGGGTTGTGGCTTCACACTTCAGAACCGCGGTGCGAATTTCTCGCTGGATGAGAAACATCCTAACAAGCTTGAGCCGAGAAAAAGACCTTATCACACGATCATTCCCGGGATGGCGACCAATATCAGTGATGGGTCCCTGCACTCTACATTTGGTGTAATGGGCGGATTCAACCAACCCCAAGGAACGATCCAAGTTTTACTCAATCAAGTTCTTTTCGGTCTGAACCCTCAACAGGCTCTTGATGCACCACGAATCTGCATTGGAGCCGGTATGCCGGACGAGGGCAACGTTTTGGACTGGACTGTTCATGTGGAGGAGGGTATTTCTGAAAAGACTGTTGAGGAGTTGAAGAAGTTGGGCCATAATGTTGTAGTGCTCAAGGGGTGGAAGAGAGCTATGTTTGGGCGCGGGCAGATTATTAGATATACTGTTGATCCGGATGGAACGCCGGTTTGGTCGGCTGGTAGTGATCCTAGGGCTGATGGTGCAGCATATCCTCAGTAAATACTTCTAGGTAACAAAAGCAAGACACCCCATTGCCATGATACAATGCTGGAAGTCACTATTATCAAGAGTCTCTATCTAAAAGATTGTGATCCGTTTCCTTTCCATCTTGGAAGGGTCAAGGTCTCCCGACTCGTCAGTGTACTTGCTCAAATCTCCGGACGTCGGCGGCATAAGAGGTTGTGTTGTCAGATTATAGCAAAGTACTGGTCCAACAATCCTGTATCCTCCCGAATATCTTCTTAATAGAAAGGGCTCGGATGAGCCGCAGAGGACCCAAAGTTCATCATCTTGTTGTACTGGAAATCTAGCCCCGAACAAAAAGTTATTCTTACCAGCAAAGATCTTTTGATGGCCGATGTCAAATCCCGAATCTAGAAATACAGCCCACACTTGTAACGCAGTAGTCTCCAATTCAGAGTGTACTGGATGTGGTACCTGGATGAATGACGCATCAGCGTACCCTACTTTGATATAGTGGGCAACGAACTTGCTACCATTCCAGTCGTTATTTGTCGTGTACAGCATAGGCTCAAGAGGATTGTTAACTTTGGTCCAGTCAACGACCCATGAAGGTAGCAACTCTCCCTGGCCAGAAGACGAGGGATCGCCGCGGCTTAGGTATGATAGGACGTCCAGGCTATCCTCGAATGTTATGATACGCTTCATTGTTTCCACCAGAAGCGTTTCAATGCCGTTTTTGGATGAATAGTCCGGTACTATTGCATAGCCAGCATGCGCGAGCCCGATCATAGAGTAGATGCGATCCCGTTCATCAGAAGAATGGCTGTTTTGCGTGTATACCAAAAGCCTTTTTAGGTCAAAGTTTCGATACCATTCTTTTTTCGCGAGAAAGACACTAAGGACCTTGGAAATTGAGTGAGAAATCTGGGCTCGCGTAGCCTGCGCACGCTTGAGCCTTTTCTTGACATATGTCCCACGGTATTTGTTTGGTTCCAAGAGTATCTCCAGCGTCGCTAAGCAGAGATCGCAAATCAGTCTCAGCATATCTGGGTAACCCACAGAGTGCAATCCATATAGGAACGTCGCTCTGGAAGACACCATGAACTCTTGAAAGACCCATGCTCTTCCCCACCATGGACTGCTCAGGACTTTGCAGAACTCGATCCAACCGTCTACAAACTCAGGCAGGCTCATGCATTGCCGCATCTTCAGTTGAAACGAAAAGTTTGCCTCGGGGCCCCGGGAGCGTCGCTGGTATTCTGGGGGAAACATGGCGTCGAGAAACAAATCTTCTCCAATGAATCGTTCCAGTTGGACAAGCCAGCGCATCCCATCTCCTCGCGTCTCAGCAACAGATAAACAGATAAGAGTCTCACTCGCACTCTCATAGATAGCTCTCATGAATCCAACTTGATGAGATCTCTCTGCCAGATTAGCCTGGTTGATACATATCTGATCCACCCAAAGCAAGAGATCCCGATGATACGTATGCGTCTTCCAATAGTGGCGAACTGTCTTCAAGGCGTGGTGCAGGTTGGCAAAAACATTGCATCTTGCCCCATTGACGATTATGGGTTTCGTATTGCGTGCATCGCCTGCGCAGTAAGATAATGCAAGATATTGCTTATGCACATCAGCGAGTTTCACGCTAGGTAGTAGTTCACATTCGATAAAGCCTGATTCCGAATTTGGCAGAATCTTGAGAAGGCGGATCTCTCTGTCACCCTCGTTGAGATCTTTGTAGTGTACCTTGGAGAGAAACTCGCTGTTTTCGGGAGTGCAGAAGATGTCGTGTCCTGGAGGCTCATTCGACGTGGTCGTCGATGCTGACTTTTCTTCTTTGTCCATGGAAAGGTTTGAATAAGTGTGCTGATACAGACTTATTCAATTAGTTTTTTGTTCAAACTTCTGGCTTATCTAAGATTCGGGGCCTCGGTTGCGATATTTAAATGGCATGTCAGAATGCCTTCTGAGGCGAAGCACACAAGGGCATCTCGTGATTGGATGACTGGGTTAAAACACCCGCATTGTAAGTCACGGTCAGCAGTTTCTCAAAACTTTGATCCTGCGTAATATACATGAGTTATCAATTTATAGCAATAGAACGAAGATCTTGACTCTGCCTTAAGAGTCAAGTGTCCGTGAGATGCACATCTGTATGCGGGTGACTGAACCACCACTCTTGCGACCCATTAACATCTATCACTAGTATGCTCAGAATACTGATTCAAAACTACAGTTCTCTTCTTTAAGTCTAAAATATGTATCATAACATGTCCCTAATCCTCTCCGCTTGGTGGCAACCGATTATCGTTTGGGAACACCGTATGTCATTTGGTATCGCAGTCACATACGATCAAGAAGGCTACTGCATTATCTTCAACCTCAAGATACATATTTCCACTGTCCCTTTATGATGATATGTGATATGCAATAAGATTTTAACTCAGTCTTGTGGTCAGGTGCGCAAACAGACTCCCACTGTGATGCCGTTTATCCGCCTCATGCTGTGGTCGCGCCACAAGCTGAAGTTCAACGGAGCCATATGCGTTACGATAAAACGTGACTACACCAAATCACATTCTTGATAGACATGAAATGTCATCTTTTGTATGCATGCGGTCAGAAGTCCATTCATCGAATCTTTCAGCTCGTCAAATAGGCTTTGTAGTGGGAATGTGGCTGGCTGGAGTGTGAATCTCCTCATTCTCGGGAGTCACAGGTCGCAAGTAGTGAGATATGGTAATAGATATAATACTCGGCAATACCACAGTTTGATACCATCGCAATTTTCTCATTTCTCGCATTCTATTATTGTTTCATTCGTTCGTATCCTTCGATTCTCCTTCAGATATTGCTCCTTCGACACTCAAACCATTTGCTGAACAAGAAATAATGGAATCAGAGACCGATTCAAAAAGTTGATTTGCTTATCTTGTCTATGAATTTGATAACAATAGTCTTGCTAACTTTGGATAGAGCCCGTTGGGACCATAGATTGGGTCTGCAACGAAGCCAAGAAAGCTATGTTGCCTTACGAGGAGAAGGGATTGATGAAAGTAGTTACTTACCAGCTTCCTGTTCCTTGTGGCGATTGCTCTGTACATCTTCTCATCGATGGGGATGGTCAAACACTGAGCGCTTTCATAATGGACGGCGGAAGAGATGCTCAAGGTCTCAAAGCTTGCGACGTAGTCCTTTCCGGACTCAAAATTATTACTCGAATCCACAATCTCAAGCCGCATTTTTTGAGAGTATGGGTTGTTACACATTGGGACAAGGACCACTACGAGGGAGTGCTCGAACTTCTCCAGTACGAAAAGCTACACCAAGAGCTAAACGAATATATACAAACGGACAACTTTATGCTCTATGGAGTAACAAGCAAAAAGGTCAGCGACCTGGTTAAGAAGGCCTTGGGAAGTCTCAACATCTTTCTGCCTAGGATACGCATTTACAGCTCTGTGGCAGGCAAGGAGTAAAATCATAGCGACCATAAAACTCGGGCTCGGCGTCATAGGGTGCAACTTCTTCGGCGAGGAGTTCAACAAATCTGGTGTCGGTTTCTGGTGTGTTGGTGGTGATGGCTATAGCTACGACACTGCCATCGACTTTAAGAGTCTCCCGACACCCCAATCTGACAAGAACACACCTAAAAAGCCCCAGTTGGTTTGCAAGAACAGCACGTATCCTACCCAGAATGAGAGATCCCTCATGGCTGCCACCATATGGCCCAATGCTGATCAGGCTAAACTGTGATTCTCCTATTTCTGTGCCGGTGATGGCAATGTTCTCCTTGAAAGAAACAGTATCTGTCCTAAAGTGTTCCAGGGTCGCCCAGTCAAGGCGTTCAAGTTAGATCATCACGGTTCATCGGGGGAGTTTTCTCAGGGCGAAATTTTGAAACTACTCAATCTGCATGGGCGTTTGATACTAACACCTGGACATCAATACGGGCACCCATGTAAGCGCTTCATACGACTAGTATGGTTCGAACACGGCTAACCGTCGATTAGGCTGGGTGTCCTGTTCCTAATTGGCTGCATCTACAATGAAGGCAACTCAAAGCATGACGGCAAGCTCTTATACACGACGCGCCTACCTTACTGGGTTGATGCTAGCAAGTTTGAAGAGTGGTGCAACACTGATATCAACCTCAGTGGCCGAATCTCTGGATTGTTTCGGTCTGGTGGGCCTCTTTCTAAGGAAACCAAGTTCCTGAGTGGCAATGAGTCCAAGAATGCTCTTGTGAAGATGTTTGAAGATTCTCAATCGCGTAAAAATGCCTTCTGGAGAGATCAACTCAAAAAACCACTACAAGAAGAAGACGACGAGGACGAAGAGGATGATCCTCCATATACTCATCAAGCTGCTCTCAAAGATTTCCTTCTCAACAAGCACTATAATGACAATGCGGGTCCGGATGACTCCATTCAAGCACGTGTCACAAGAGAGCTCGAGGCCTCTATCAAGGAGGGAACTGATTGGAAGTATAAGATGGATGACGAAAATGAGATGGATAGGGAGGCGCAGATAGACACGGAGCAGAAGGCGGACAAAGACAAGATGGATGAAGAGGTGAAGAAGGAGACGGTGAGGAAGGCGGGCAAAGACAAAGAGGCGGACAAGGAGAAGAATAAGAAGAAGAAGAAGAAGAAGAAGAAGAAGAAAGGCGAGAACGACAGGAACACCGACGACAAACAAAACGTGGTACAGGAATGTGTCAACATATGGAACACAATCTCAGAGCAAAGTATCAAGTAAGGTGAGGCACAGGCGAAGTACTACCGGTTACAGCTTATTTCAACGAGCCACAATGATATTGATGGAGCTGTCAAGGCTTTTGAATGGCCAGAAATGCCATTTCAATACAAACTGTAAGTAGAGTTGAGATAGCTAAACAGGACTTTCATAATACACGCATACAAAATTATCTACGCTTCATTGGCGATTTGTAATATCTGAAATAGTTCCGTATTTAAATCCTAGCGATCTGCTCTACTTTCTTTTGTCAAAAGGTCTCTGTTGTCCCAAGTTGTCCCATTTACATAGGACACCACATTGGAGTTACAAGGTCGAAGTTTGTTGTTTGCTAAATGCTGATTGCACTTTGGAACACTCACCTACTGAGACAGCCAAACATGCGCAAATATCCATGTTGCCTTTTCTGATAGATATTCCTGAGGCGGTTGATGGTCATTGTGTGACGGAGTGATTGTGAGAATGCCTCGTGAGGCTTAGCAGGCTGATGTTGATCTCATGATTGGATGCCTCGCATGCAGCAGGGGGGCGACCAACAGCATTTAACAGATCATGGCAGTCGATTCCAGGCAGTCATCAGCATCGCATTAATCGAAAGAAAATTTCTCCCAGCTATTTTCAAACTTCTATTGAGGTTCCACGTCCAGTCACTTCGTAGTTCTTGCTAAGCCTAGGACCACACCACTACCTCGTTACTGGCGGCATTAAAGCCGCGGCTAAGAGTTCAACCCCTATGCAATCTTCCGATGAATCACCTAGTAGTCCAATTATCCAATAGTAGACTCTAAAAGAAAGATGGGACTCAAGCCCAAGTCCGAACGCATATTTACCGCGTCAGACTAGGTCGAGCGGTATCTAGATACAGTTCCTGCTCGCACAGCGGCTCCAAGAACTGTGCGCATGTTTGCGGCACATATGTTTAGCTGTTTCGAAAAGTAGAACAATGCAGTTCTGTCCAACAAAACAGATAACGGATTAAGCAAGGGGCTTCGCACTGACTAGGGCTATTAGGCAGAATCACCACCGTGAAGGAGTAGGCCTCCGATGACGATCAAACCAAGATGAGTAGAATGTGAGAGAAATAATTCGAATACCTGTTTTTCGTGACTTGTCTCGATAGTAATAAATGTGTGTTGCCTGGCAAATGCCTTGTGCCTATTTCTCATTCCAGCAACTATCTGCTTCTTAAGTCGCCGCCACCAGCCATGGAGTTGGCTTGCGGCTGCGCCCTTGGCCAGCACTTGGCTATATTTGCTACATCTGGTTCGATCAGTGATTTGGTTGATATACGTCGGAATTTGAGGCAGAGAAGTCGCAAGAGAGGTGCAGCTGCATACCAAGCGAGTCTAGAGCAATTCCGCTCCCAATTCATGACCAGATTTAGAATATCGGGTAACGATCTGGTCGATAGAAATGACATAGTCCAGCAAAATGGACTTATTGAGATGGCACATGAATACCTCTGTGTTTGCGAGAATGGCTCATTGTACTGGCCTAGTACGAGCGATGACGGATCTCTTCGGTACCCCAGAGATCAACACGAGTAACTTTTCCCTCTCGTCACTTGGCTTCTCTCTAACTATAGAATACAGGATTTACACCAACATTGTCTGGTTCTTCCTTCGAAAGAATCTGAAAGATAGTGGGAAGAGGTTACGCTCAACACGTTCACGAACTACGGCTGCAGCTAACGACCGACGACCGAGGAATCCCAGCAACGTTCTTGGCAGCGAGAGCCCTACGCCATCTCCTCCGGAGCGCGAGAGCCCCCACCATGCAGCGTTGGTTCTCTAATTCAGATACACATGACAAAAACGCTTACCGTCTTCAGAGCAGTAGCCAATGAAGATGGTGATTCTTCCTCATCTTCAGAGAGTCCTCAGTCGAGCCAACCCCCGAGACAGGACGAAACCATTAATGACAGACGTCCGATTCCTTATGGCAGGACTTGCAGTCCTGATGAGTTGGCTGGATATGTAAGTGAGATAACGCTTGAAGGGATACTTTACTGACTTCAGATTACTTAGGGTATTGATGAATCGGGACATCTAATTCCTGACGCGCAGCCCCGACGTGTAAGTCAGATGCAAGATTTACAAGATAATCTTAGGCATATGGGGCCGGATCCAAGACCAAATATGGTGATCGACCATAGAGAGCTTGCGAGCAATCCACCGGCGCATACTACTTCCACGGGCACTCAAACGGGACTTGAGACAGATGAATATCGTGATAGAGATCCCAATGCACCTCCCCCCTCATCCATGAACTCAAATAATGCCTCTCAGCAGTCTCAGCAAGCGAACCAGAATGGCAATCAACCCAGGCCTATGTGGCCACGGAACTCCATCGAATCTGGACAAAGGTCGCCCAGCCCACCATCCGAAGTCCCAAGATCTCCCTCCCTAGAGCCCAAACCCAACATTGACCTTATATTCACCTACGATGTCCTCCCAGGATTCAATCTCCGCCTAGCACACGGCGCAGAGATCTTTTTATTCCCCCGAGAGCTAGTGTTCCGGCTACTGAATTGGCAGCATGCCTTTGACTGGCTTCTCGTTTCGCTCGAAGCCCCAGGGGTACTTTTTCAAGAACGTATATTCAGGGACGATAATCAGGAGTTTCGAAAGGTGATGGCGAGGTTTGAGCAGATAGCTTGTACTATGAAACGTGATTATGCTGAGATGGGGCGAAGCGCAGTGATCGAGATTGCGTTTGTGCCGGAGTGTAAGGGACATTCGCGAACTGTGCTGCTGGATGCTTGGCAGAGGCGCTGGGAGAGATCTCATGGCATTGCGCGCTGAGCTGAGATTTGACGGACATGAACTGGAAGATAGATACTTTATAGACATAGACCATTGCTTTCGGAATATAAACCTACGGATGAATCGAAACGACCAAAAGCGCAACGCACGAAGGGGTCGTTGACGCCTTGTGATGTGGCTTGATTAACAAACTGCTCCTACAACCTGATAAGAAGTGAAGGAGGGACCTGATTCCTCTATCTAGAAGAGATGACAGTATCCCAAGCATCATTGGAATGAACCCTTTTCCGCTATTCATGATAGGAAGCTAGAGAAGCTATAGCAGCTATTTTGTACTGTTCCGTCATCGCAACCCTTCGCAGCTCCTGATCGTATTCTGCTCGTAGTGAACAAACAGGTGCGCTCTCCAAATTGCCGTTCTTATCAGAGCAGCTGGAGCAATTGGCAACAATAGCATGTAAGAGAATACAACCGGCGAAATACCAATGACCCCCAGCTTCTTCAGAGCACCAGAGGTCGAAAAGCAGATGACCACACCGTTCTATTCCGTTCTTTTGCTGTACATTCGTATCTGTCATAGAGAGGTATCTCTTCACTATTACACCATGTTATACACTCGACCGATCGTAATCGCCACTTCTATTCCTTCTGTTCAGGCTCTCCCTCCAGAATAACCTTCTTCTCATCAAACAGCTTCGCCAGATCACCATTCTGATGCATCGAAACCAGAATATCCGTTCCACCGATAAACTCCTTCGCGACGTAGAGCTGAGGAATCGTGGGCCAGTCAGAGTACTCCTTGATACCCTCGCGCAGCTCGGGATCCTCGAGGACGTTAAAGGCGGCGAATTTATCGGGGTTGACGCCCTGGAGGCCGAGGATCTGGATTGCGGCGCGCGAAAAGCCGCACTGCGGCGTCTCAGGCGTTCCCTTCATGAAGAGCACGACGGGTGCTGAAGCTACGGCTTTATCGATTGCGGAGCGGGTTTGGTCGGAGAGCAGACGGGCTTGGAAGGGTGTGAGGGGGGAAATTGGTGTGCGGAAGAGAGGAGCTGTTGAGCGGACGGCGACAGGCCGGGCGACTTGTCGGAGGGACTAGAAGAATTAGCTTTTGGATAGTAAAGGTGGCGGAGGGATAGGGCGTACTGAAGCTACTGTTCGCGCAAACATTGTGGCGGCTGTGAGGGAGAATGTGGTGGTGAGAGAATGGAGATGCGCAGTGGATTTGGAGTGTGTAGATGGCGGAAGTTTTGGATGGGATTAGTGATGTCAAGGATGTTCCGATGCCGATCCCCGGATATCAGTGGCGAAAGGACCAATCAGCGACAAGGCGATTGCGGCTTATCAACATTGTAATGTTTACCCATTGTGATGTTAGAATGACAATTATTCTGAGACCACGATCTGATGCGTTTTGTCCTTTGCTGTTAATAAAATTCACCTCCATCGGTAGGCTCCGAGTGTTTTGTGTTCCATTGCTTATTGTTTGGCCTAGCTAGGCACCTTCAAGCAGCAGCTTCACCAATTGTAGAATGCAGCACCGTCAAAGACTAACTCTCTTACCAATCCCAACGCTGGCCAGAACATTCTGTAAACACGCTATTGTAATCAGTCCATTCTTAGGTTCAGTCGGCACTGCGAAGACGCTTTCAGCACTGGCGATTCGGCTCGTGACATTCTCAGAGCTCATCATATGACGCGGGGCTGATGGCGGGGTCAATTAGATAAAGCTCCCGTCTGCTGTCAATTCCATAGCCATTGATTCTCAATTAAACAATCAGTCAATTATTTACCAAACTTGAGCTATCACTCACATTTGAAGCTGAGGTCATAAAGTTGACATCACTCCACCTAACTGCATCGAACCCTCTCAATTCTTGTCAAGGCCGCTGACAAACGCAACTGCATCTCACTCAATCTCAGTGCCTAGGGGGAGGAAAGAAAACAAAACTCAGGACCTTAATCCTAAATAATAAAAATATTCAGGTCAATAGTATACGCTTAGGATACCTTTACTAAGGTTAGAATACCTTTATTTAGAAGTTTAGGATACCTCTGCCAAGTTTAGGGTAGCTTTTGCTGAGTGTATTTTGACACCCTATATCAAGGTCTGATATTTTCTTGCTCCCAGAGAAATGCTTCACAGAATTCAACACGGGCACGACGCCCATCACGACCACCACATGCGCAACTCAACTGAAGCTCTCGAACAGGCGCGAGGCGATGGCAAACGCCATATTCTCCTCGCCGCCTCTGGTTCCGTCGCGACAATTAAGCTCGTCCAGATTATAAATGGTCTCAAATCACAACCCAACATCTCCATCCGTCTCATCCTCACTCAATCAGCGTCGGAATTTCTCTCGGGACAAAGTCTTGAACAGCCAACTGTTGATCAGGTCTCTCGTCTTCCGAATGTCGACGCTGTTTACACAGATGCGCATGAGTGGGCTCAACCTTGGAAGCGCAATGCGCCGATTTTACATATTGAGCTACGACGCTGGGCGGATGTTCTGATCATTTCACCTTTGAGCGCGAATACTATGGCGAAAATTGTCAACGGCTTGTGCGATAACCTCTTGACGTCTGTGGTTCGAGCTTGGGACGTTACGGGGACTGTGGATGGCGTTAAGAAGAAGATCCTCGTCGCGCCCGCGATGAACACTTGTATGTGGAATCACCCCATCACTGCGAGACAGCTGCGAGTTTTGGAAGAGGAATGGGGTGGAGAGAATGGTTGGTTTGAGGTGTTGAGGCCGATATCGAAGAATTTGGCTTGTGGTGATGTTGGAAATGGTGCAATGGTTACGTGGGAGAGCATCGTCGAGGCGATTGACGAGAAGATCAATGCTTAGGGAGAGATACGAGGACGAAAAGAAAAACGGCCGAATTGAGTTATCTTCAGCGACACTGGGGGAAGTTTGTTGATCGCGATATGGCGCCTGAGGGCTGGGTACAAAATGCATGGCAGAGCCGTAGGGTAATTTTGATGATGGAATTGATACCACAAAGGAAGGGGCATTTTGGGGGCACAAGCACTGATATTAACAATCGATATGATCTCAATAAAAACAGAAAGATTGATGTTGGATTTGGAATTTGCAGGTTTCTGTGCATTGGAATGCGCATGCCCGTGGTTGGTGAATATTGAAGGTACAGTGCAGGCAGGCGCAGCGGGTTCCTTCCTTCTTTACATTGACACCTGCTACCGCCGAATCGAATTGCAATCAACAGCACGCACTGTCTCCTCTCTCTTCTCCTGTACAAATAATTTGTCTTTTTTAAAAAGCGCACTTGTTTCCGATGAATCATGTCATCCGCATCTCGTTATTTCCTGAACTCCACCTCAAGTCTAGAGGAAGATGGCTGCCCCTCGACCCTGCGAGATCGCCTGCGTGACGACCATACTCCAGCAACGAGTTCCTCCATCGGGCCAATCCCCTACCAGAACATCTACCAGCAGGTTCACGCTTGTCTTGGGAAATCCTTGGAAACTTCAAAGCCCGAAAGCAAGGTGGTTCCTGCACCGGAGCGCAATGATCAGGCTTCACAGCTTCGAGGTTAGTTCACGATGCAAGGCGCTGGGTTCATTTCTGACGATACACAGAATCGTATGCTCGCATGGGCATGTCCCTTCACAGCTCTGCGATCGAGCACCTCGTAAAGGCGCACACGGATGTGCAGGCCAAGACAGCCAGCTTCGCAGAGAAATCCGGCGAGACCTTGTCGCAGTCCAAACGGCTGTACGCCAACATTGCCTACCCGCTATCGGCCACACTTTGTCATCACAATGACCATGAAGACCACCCTCGAGCAACTGTCGCCGTTCACTTGAAGAAGCTCCAGGAAGAAATCGCTGCCGCAAGAGAAGAGGTTCTTCGCCTCACTGTTGAATAGGATGAGTGCTGTGAGACCGAGGAACAGGCTTGGAAGCAACTGAATAAAGAGCTCGCCGAGCAAGGTGGCCAGAATGGTGTCGATGCGGAGCTTTTAAATGTTGCTGAGGAACTGAAGAAACAGGCGGAGGCCATCGTGGAGGAAAAGTGTCGACTCTTGGACGAGGTCGACAAGGTACGTCGGTGCTCCGAAACCAATGGATTAATACTGACGTACATGTATAGGAGTTCAAGGCTGAGATCCAGAACGAGACTTTGAAGATGATGCAGGATCTCTTCGACGACTGATCGACGCGATGTACTAGAAGCAATGTGTGGGTTATTTTGGCGTCGGCAGTCTCATATCCGATCCGTCATGTATAGTAGCAGAGCTGACTTTCAACTGGTCGTCTATTTCGTATCTCATTAACTATCTGCACCTGTCATTTCCATCTTTGTCAATGCATGCGCCCATGACCACCCTGTGTATCAACAAACACCGCTAACGCCGTACCATGAAGCAACTTTTGATGCACCTCTCCGAAATGCACTTTTGAATCGGCAGTTTACTGCTTCTTCTCGGGGATGACAACGCCCCAGGGGTGCTCTGTGCGACCGTACATGATGTCGCCCAGCCAGCCCTTGATCTTGCCAGTGACCTCGCCGGCCGCACCCTCAGCGCCCATGGGGATGTTGATGTCTTGTCCACGGTGGTGAATCTGGGAAACGGGACAGATGAAGTACTAATATCGTTAGCAGGGTTCTCGACATGGAATCAATTGTTAAACTTACAGCGGTACCAGCAGCGAAAGACTCAATTAGACGACCCTCAGCGTCGGCCTCAATGACCTCAGCGATGGTGTACTTTCGCTCGGTAATCTCATACTCATCTCCCAGACGCTGGCGAGCCAGCTCAAGACAGCTTCGGCGAGTGACACCATCAAGGATAAGCTTGTCATCAAGAGGAGCAGTGATGATCTCCTTCTTGCCATCCTTTCGCTTCCAGACAACAAAGAAGTTACTGGCTCCAGCCTCAGTACACTCGCCCTGAGCACCGTACAGCCAGAGAATCTGGTGGAATCCACGGGTTCGTGCATCAGCCGTGGCGAGCAGAGAAGGGCCGTAATTGGCGCCGACCTTGGCGTACCCGAAGCCACCGACCCAGGCGCGCACCATATCGTCGGGGGATGTGTGCAGACGCATTCCGCCGGGGGGAGCGTCCATGCGGGGCATGTATGTCACGATGATGTAGAGGAGGGCTTCCTTGGGGGCAGAGACACCGAGCTGAGGAGCAGTACCGATGATGGTTGGGCGGATGTACAAGAAACTGCCAGCGCGATCGGCGGGAAGCCACTTTGTGCCGTCGACGGACAGAAGAGCGATGATGAGCTTCTCTACCTCAGCGGGCTCAAAGACAGGAAGCGAGATACGGCTGGCCGACATGCGAAGACGCGCAGCGTTGCGATCAGGGCGGAAAACACGGAGCTTGCCATCATAGCCACGGAAGACCTTGAGGCCCTCGAAGCACTCGGTAGCGTAGTGCAGCACAGAGGCAGTGGGCATGAGGCTCAGGGGTCCGTAGGGCTTGAGCTCCGGGGCAGACCAGCCGGTAGAGACCTTCCATGAGGCGAGGACCATGTGGTCCGTGGCGATGGTCTCGTCGCCGGAGTGAGCGGTTGCTTCATCGGGAACGGAGCGGGGGGATTGTGTGTATGCGTATGTGAGCTTTGAAGCGTCGAGGGGAGCCTGGACCTGGGGGGCGCCATTGACGGTGGGCTGGGCGAGATCTTTCTTGTGGATTGCTGCGGCTGTGAGGTTGACGTCCTGGGTTTCGACGGCGGAGGGAGCCATGATTGCGAATGTATCAAGTTGAAGATTGAAGTTGGAGTGAATGTTGTTTTCTGAGCGAAGGTCTTCTTTTGAGTCAATGTCTAGAGGAAGAGGGCGAGATCGGAGTCGTGAAGTATACAAAGGAAAGCAAACAAAGACAAAAGAGCAGAGATAAAACTTTATATACGCAAGCACGGAAACGCCAAACTACCTATCTACCCCGTCCGTGTATGACTGTTTCCCCCCCTCCGCTATCCGGTCTCCACCTTTGTGTCGTTCGGGACAGTCACGAGCTGGGGCAGAAAAACTTCCCGCCGCTCGCGGGCCCGGATAGACCGCCTCTGCCCGCGCGGTGGCTCGGCTCCGGCGATGGTGTTTTTTTTTCTGTTGGCTTTTTTTCTGCCATGCTTGCGATATCGATAGATACTAGCGCTAAGCTGGATTTAGTAGGTGGTGAGGTGTGCTCCACACAGCCTTTGACGTGGTGGTGGAGGGGGAGCCGTCAGTTTGGAAGAGGGTTCCACTGATGATGGGCTTCTGGAAGATCACGAAGGCTGTAGTTGGCGGGCATTTCACTGATAGGTTACGCCATTGATGAAGCATTGGGGAATTGGCATTGAATTGGCATTCTTGATACAGTGGTGAAGGTGCAATTTCTGTTGGGAATAGGTATAGAGCACATGACCCTGGAACTTGACGTGCTTATCGAGATCGCTTACACGAACTGCATATTTCCACCAAGAAATACCCGGTCCCATCGGCTCTTGTCAGTGCGGAACGAAACTGCTGTCAAGTCAAATCGAGGACTCCACTGCCAGGGCGCGGCTTAAACAAATTGGCTATCAATAAAGATAACAACAACCACCCATCCAATTGAACCAGTGTCACATATCCTCATCATATCAGAGGTTTATGCAGTAGATAGTCATGTGCCATGAAATCCCTGCTTGTCAATTCTGACAGACCAAAGACAAAAAAACCTTGATGCAAGTTTTCTTGGCAGGGCGGAATTGTGCATGGCACCGTGGCTAGCCGTCAATTGCCATTGTTACCGCCCCTCGGTGCTGTGAGGTCATGTTATGCTTCCCCCCCCAATTGCAAGGGATAATGATGAATTTCGTTGAGGTCACATTGTGTGTTTCTTATCGATGATCGGTCCTATGTTTCGTGGCGTGGAGACTTTTTGTGTCATTGTATCGAGATGTTAGTGTGAAAAGGTACGATGGCAAGGGTATCATCACAGCAGACTTGCAGAAACTCGTCATTTCTAGGTAGGTATCATGATTATTCTATACTATACTTTTTGATCCCGCCCGTCTCTTAGGATTCCCTGTTGAAAGGACCTCGTTCTACCGCACATTACCGGACCTGTTTTTGTTTTCTTTCACACCATCGGACCACGCCCTACGCCCTTTCAGCCTCCTTCTTTCGCTGCTCCTCCTCCAGAATCTCCCTCTCGCGCGCCGCCGCCTCAACACTCGCCTTCTCGCCCTTTGCCCGCTGGCGCGCCTCGTACATGTCCCTCGACTTCATGATGCGCTGCACGATCTCGCCTGCGTTGACGTGCGCAAACGTGTGCGCGCCGATCTCGCGGTAGATCCCCATCGCCTTGGGTGCCGTGTACGGATCGTATGTCAGGGGCATGAAGGAGGTTGGGCCGTGGTACACGGCGTCTGGGGTGCCGCGCGGTAGGGTGTCGAGGTAGGTCTTTGTGGGAGAGAAGGGTGCGCCGAAGATGACGGCGTTGATGTACTGCGGTTTAAAGAGGTTAGCGGTTTTCAGGGCTGGGGTAGTATTGGGGGTGAGGGCTGTTTTGTTACCTTGCACTGTAGTACGCAGAGACCGCGCTCGAAGGTGTTCATGATGGGGTAGTTGATTCCCTTCCATTGATTGATGACCTCGTCCTCGTGCACGCCTACTACGACGTACGCGGGGGGATAATCCTCACCCTTGCCGAGACGCTCGTTGACGTTTTGTTCGGAATACCAATCCTGCTCACGAGCAAGCTTTTCTTCCTCGAGGAGGACTTGGCGCAGGAATTCGATGTGTCCGCTGGAAAAGAGATCATAACCTCCATCGACGTACACAACGCGCTGGCCGGGCTTAGGTCCGGGTCCCTCAATAAGCTGTCGGAAACTGCCCCTTTCCTCCTCGCCTTCCTCCGCCTTAGCGACCTGCGACGCCTTCCAGAAGAACACCTCGGCGCCGGGTGCTTTGCCTGAAGCGTCTGTCGCATACAGCTTCATGCGCTCCAGCATCTGCTGGCCCTCAGCGATGCGCTCCTCCGGTGTGCCGTGGCCCTCTTCACCGGCGAGTTTCTTCTCGAGCGACTTGATGAAGTGCGTCTTCGTGCAGAGAAGCATGCGCCCGACGAGGTCGGTGGTGGAGATTCCAGGTGAGCGCTTAACCACCTTGAATCGACCAGCCTCCTTGACGAATCGGTAGCAGTCGTTACCGTCGCTGTCCGAGGTGATGTCGTCGCCGTGCACGACGTATTTGCAGCCGTAGTGGGAGATGTAGGGGAGAGAAGTGACGTAGGGCGCGTGGCCGACTGAACGGGTGACCCAGCGGCAAGCGTCAGTAGCAGCGAGTCTGGAAATGTCAGTAAATGTGTCGCGTGACCGGTGGGAATGAGTCGGTGTTACCGTTCTGCGAGGTTCATGACTGTAGGGCCCTTGTTGGCGAGGATGGCCTCGTCTGAGTGAACGCCAGCGTAGAGCTCATCGCCTAATTGGCGGGCCTGCACAATAGCGCCAGCATGGCCTGGATCCGTTAGTAATTGATCGCGATGAGAGAAAGACAGTAAATACCGTGGTGGAAGAAGTCAAAGCAGCCGTCGACCCAGATGCGCCCCTCGAGGAGCTCAGGAGCAGGCTCACCCTCAAGATGAAGCTCATCGTCAATCGAGGGGTTAGTGGGGTCAGTCGAAGTCATGGTGGCGAGAAAAGATGCGACAAAGATACAGCAATAGCGATGTGAGTGAGTGAGGTTGACAAGTTCAAGTTTAAGAAAATGAGAGACCGAGAAGAAGAAGCGGTGATGATGAATGCTTTTTTAAGATTAAGGAGCTCCCAGTGAAGTGACAGTTCTACGTAACTTGAGCTGCTGGAAGTTAATGGGTGAGCCGTTGGTTGGGCCTAACAATTTTATGAGTGACTTGATTGGTCCGTTTATAGGCTGCCAATTTAACGACGGTCAATAGAGCTTAGGTAACCGTCTATAAATACGAATAAATTAAATGTGCTTGCTTAAACCCATGTTATTACCGTGAAATGCATACGCAAGCAAGAGTAATAATGGAATGAGTGAAGGATTGAATACGAGAGGGCTGTTTGTCCTTTTAAGGGTCTTGAAGTACCCCTGTCACATGCAAACAACAGCCACGCTAGCAAGACCACGTTTTTGACAAAAACACCATCTTCTCATCACTGACTCTCCAAGTTCATGTCAATTTACTCCATTTCTTTCATCTAGTCTTTGAGACTATCTCATTCTGTGACCGAGAACCCGGATCTCATTTCATCTTGTCATGTCGAAAGACCCCACTCTGCTCGGCACGTTCCCGATCCATTGGCTCCGATCTTTGCCTTAATCGTGGACCTGCTCGGGCCAAGATTCCCCGGACGGGAATAGATGCATCTTTAACAGCTTCTGAGCTTGGGGTAATCGCGCGATGATACCCTGGCGTGAACATGTCGAATCGGTCAAGTGTCCGATGTCATGAGGTATAAAGATGCTCGTTTGCCCGGGCCAATTCATCCATGAGTTAGGCTTTGGCAGAGCATCATGAAGTTCACTACCGTCTCTGCGCTTTTGGCCCTTGCGCCGTCTGCTCTTGCGGATTGGCATTTCGCCAAGAACAAGGAGATCAAGTATACTTCTGTTGAAGGGTTCTTCTTGCAAGATGATCTAGCCACGAACCCCACTGGCTTCGACTATGTAAGACCTCTCTTCTCTCACTGGATCAATAGATGCTGATAAGTTAGGCCCAATGGAACTTTGGTCTCTTGAACCGCACTTATCCCACTGACCCCAAGAACCCCCGAAAGGGCTACAAGACTCAGTGGGAGCGCTTCGAGCAGTATGTCAAGCACCTGAACCGCAATGCCAGTCGCGATAAGACACGCTACAAGGTTCTTGTCATGGGACGTCATGGTGAGGGCTGGCACAACGCCGCTGAGTCCTTTTACGGCACTCCCGCCTGGAACGTAAGTCGCCTCACTCAAGACTCTCAATTCATGAGCTGACATTTGCAGTGCTACTGGGGTCTTCAGTCCGGCAACGGAACAGCGACGTGGGAGGATCCTCTCCTCACACCCGCAGGTGAGGCTGAAGCTCACAAGGCAAACGCCTACTTCAAGAGTCGCTTTGAGAGCGAAGGCATGCCATACTTCGACTCATACTACACCTCCCCTCTCGCCCGCTGTGTCGAGACCGCCGTGGAGACTTTCCAGAGCCTCAAGCTCCCCAAGGATAAACCTTTCGTCCCAATGGTGAAGGAACTTCTCCGTGAGGGTATCAGCATCCGAACATGCGATCACCGTCGCAGCAAGAGCTTCATCAAGACTCTCGCCAAGAAGATCAAGTTCGAGAAGGGTTTCTCGGACAAGGATAAGCTTTGGACTGGAAAGGAGGGTGAGACAGGCGAACACCAATTGGCGCGAAGCAAAGAAGTTCTTGATGATATCTTTACAAGTGACAATGCTGTTTGGATCAGCATTAGCAGTCACTCTGGCGAAATCACCAAGCTTCTTCAGGCTCTTAACCATCGACCTTTCCGTCTTGCGACCGGCCAGATCATTCCTGTTCTTGTTAGGGCTGATGTTGTGTCCGAGGAACCTACGTCTACGTATGCTTCATGGACTACCGAAGCTACTTGCAACGCTCCTCCAGTGACTAGCATCGGAGGACAGGGCTGCGTTTGCTCTACTACACTTGCATCTGCACCAGCAAAAGCGACATGAGTCGGAAAAAAGAAAAAGTTGATCATGTAGTGATCGCTAACTAGTACATAGAAAAGGAAGCAGTCCGCTTGACTAGGACAAAGGAAAAATAACAGTACATGCGTCCAACTCACGGCGTTGTTACAATCTTGCCGCTTCCGTTATCTGTCGAATCATGAAACTAAAGTACCCGCGCACCTGGCTCCATCCGATCCTAGCAAGTTCAGAATAGCACCACCTGGTATAGCTGTAGGGTTTGCTGCGGACCCAAGTGTGAATTTCCACGTTTGACCCAATACTGTCTCCTGAGCGAATAATGTTCCATCCGGTGCTGCCATGACGGCGCCCCAGACGAGGTTGAGAGTTGTGAGGATGAGGTTGGGGTAGGTTTGGAAGCGCTCCCACTTTTGCGTGGTCAACGACCATCGAACGATGTTTGTTCTGAGGAGGCCGCTCTCGATGACTGATGCTTGTACGGCGTAGAGATAGTTGCCTCCGCCGGGGACATATGCCCAGTCTCCTACTCCAGAAAGGAGGTTGGTAGCTGACGTGCCGGAATCGAGAAGCTTGCCGAAAGTGGTGCTGGTTGGCCTCAAATCAATGCACCACCATCTACCTCCGCCTTCGGACACCCAGAACCTTCCTTGATCATCTACATCGCCCATGCTGATAGCGTTTGTACCAATCACAAGATCAAGGACCTCCCATCGGCCGTCCTTGGCGATGCGAATAAGTCCCGATCGCTTACATCCCAGGAGACCACACGCAAGGGCATTAAGAAGAGGCTGTTGGTAAAAGCCATAGATGTAGTTGTCGAGCCTGTTAAAGCCGATACCGTTGATAGGACCGCCGGGACCAATGCCTGTTCTGATATCTGTTCGTTGACCGTTGACGAGATTGACGCGTGTGAGGGTGTTGGCGAGAAGACTTTGGACGGTGTAGCCGAAGCCATCGCAGTCGAATGTTGGGCCAAATGCGAGCTGGGGCATCATGCTTGTGCTGGAGGTACTGCTGGATGATGTGGCGACTACAGGGACAGCTGCGCTGCTGGAGGTTGTGATTACTGGGGGTGCAGCACTGGTTGAGCTTGTGGTGACTGGTGCTGGAGCTGCGCTTGATGTTGACGATGTAGCAGCGGCAACAGAACTGGACGAGCTTGAGGCAGCTGCAGCTGCAGCACTAGAGGAGCTGGCCGCTGCAGCATTGCTTGATGAAGTTGCCGCGGCGGCTGCTGCGCTACTCGAGGAACTGGTGACTGCTGCGGTGGTTGAAGAGCTTGAGGCCGCCGCCGCAGCAGCACTGCTTGATGAAGTTGCCGCGGCGGCTGCGCTACTGGAGGAACTGGCAGCTGCTGCAACAGAGGAGGAACTCGAAGCAGCGGCTGCAGCAGCACTGCTCGATGAGCTTGCTGCTGCTGCCGCGCTACTTGACGTAGATGAGGGTGAAGCGATAGCAGAAGAGCTAGTTGAACTACCACTCAAAGTCGTGATAACAGGACCCTCCATACTTAACGGCGCAGCCGAGCCAGAAGTCGAAGATACAACCATTGTCTCGATAATAACAGTACCAGGCTCTCCAGCCGCAGTCGGTGGATCATACAGCGTTCGTTCAGCTGTAGCTGTAGGAGGAGCAGCTCTGAAGATAGTGACATTGGTGCCAGCGACGATTGGAGTGGAAGTTGTTGGAATGCCTGCTGGTGCGCCGCTGATGGGAGTGGTCGAAGCTGCGGGACTGGCTGTTGGGGTCTCGATGAGAACTGTTCCTGGCTCGCCATCTGAGGCAGGGGGGATATAGATGGTTCTTGTGGTTGAGCCTGCTCCACCGCCGAAGATAGTTGTGTTCTGTGCAACTGTTGGCGGTCGTGCTGTGCTTGCGACTACTGACGATGAAGTTTCGTCGGGAGCAGAGCTCGGAGTTTGAATGAGTACTGTGCCGGGCTCACCAGATGCAGCAGGGGGGATGTAGATTGTTGTAGTAACTGACGCTGGGCCTCCGACAAAGCGAGTGACGTTCTGAATTGCGCTTGGAGACTCAACACTCGTGATAGCCTCATTAGAAGTAGTTTCTGCAGAGGGGCTAGCTGAGGGAGTCTGAATGACCACCGTGCCCGGCTCTCCAGATGAAACCGGAGGGAGGGTATAGGTCGTAGTAACTGACGCTGCCCCGCCAACATAGCGAGTGACATTTGGGACTTCAGTTGGCACCTCAGCTGATGGGGAAGACGTAGTAATTTCTTCAGGACTGGCGGTTGGGGTTTGAATAACAACAGTTCCTGGCTCTCCAGGTGAGGCTGGAGGAATGGTATAGGTTGTAATGGCTGAAGCTGGGCCACCGATGTATCTGGTGACATTTGGAATCTCAGTTGCTGAAGCGGAAGCCTCGCTCTCACTAGGGCTGGCAGAAGGGGTTTGGATGACCACTGTTCCTGGGTCTCCAGACGAGGCAGGGGGTATTGTGTACGTTGTCGTGATGGAAGCTGGACCGCCGACATAGCGAGTGACATTGGGAATACCAGTTAGTTCCTCGTCGCTTATGGTTGCGGTAATAGACGCTGACGATGTTTCTTTCGCCTCGGGACTGGCTGTAGGCGTCTCAATAATGACAACTCCAGGCTCGCCCGATGCCGTAGGAGGGATGTAGATCGTTGTTGTGACAGAAGCAGGTCCTCCCACGATGCGAGTAATGTTCTGGATTGGCGTAACGGCTTCACCTGCAGAAGTCGATGGTGTCTCCTCTTCAGGGCCAGCTGTTGGAGTCTGGATCACCACCGTACCAGGCTCGTCAAGGTCGCTCGATGCAGGCGGGTAGTAGATTGTCGTTACAACCGAACCTGGACCGCCGCTGTACAGAGTGACGTTTTGTCTGCCTACTGGGAAAGCTGTGATTGCGGCACTCTCACTAGCCGTTGTATCATCCTCGGGGCCTAATGTGGGCGTTTCAATGATCACAACACCCGGCTCACCAGAAGCAGTTGGTGGGATGTAGATAGTAGTGGTGACCGAAGCAGGACCTCCAACAATACGTGTGATGTTAGCTGGTCCTCCGGTAGAAATGGCACTGCTTGTTTCCTCAGGATCTTCCTCTTCAGAACCAGAGGTTGGTGTCTCGATAACAACTGTTCCAAGGCCACCGGGGTCATCAGAAGCTGGTGGGAAGTAGACCGTCCTAGTTGTAGAACCAGATCCTCCACTGAAGATTGTAGTGTTGGGCCTACCCTCAGAAGTAGTGAGAGGTCCTGTCGTTGTTGCAATAAGACTTCCTGTCGTCCTCTCACCACCAGAGGAACCTGTTGGTGTTTCGATGAGTACTGTATCTGGCTCTCCTGAAACTGTAGCAGGTATGAAGACGGTTCTTGTAGCTGTACCAGCGACACCAGTGTAAATAGTGACATTTCCAGGTCCACGGGCAGTTTCCGTGGGACTAGAACCATCTGGTGTTTCGATAACAATAGTGCCAGCCTCACTAGATGCCACGGGTGGGAAATAAATCGTACGGGTAACTGAGACAGGGCCGCCACTGTAGACAGTGACGTTGGCCAGGGCATTATTGGGAGTCTCAAAAGCACCAGTAGGCGTCTCGATGATGACAGTGTCTGGCTCTCCTGATAAGCCTGGAACAGTGATCGTTGTCGCGGCCGTGACAGAGCCACCTTGGGTAATTGTAACTTCTCCTTGACTACCATTTGTTCCTGATGCCTCGCTGCTAGACTCAGTTGGTGTTTCGATGACAACAGTATCTGGCTGGCCCGAAGCTCCAGGTATAGTGAGGGTTATAGCAGCTGTAACAGGACCGCCACGAGTGATTGTGACTTCTACTTGGGTAGAACCGTCTTCATTAGATGAACTCGTCGGGATCTCGACCAGTACAGTGTCTGGCCCTCCGGACTCACCCGGAATCGTAAGTGTTGTCGCAGCTGTCACTGGTCCTCCCCGTGTTATGGTGACTTCCAGAACAGACCTAGTTGTAGAAGACCCATCGCCATCGTCAGCAGAGCCAGTTGGGGTCTCAATCAGTACAGTGCCAGGTCCACCAGATTCGCCGGGGATTGTGAGAATTGTTACAGCTGTAACTGAACCACCTCTTGTGATAGTGACCTCACTTAATGAGCCTGTTTCAGAGGATCGTTCAGCAGACTCAATCGGAACTTCAACAAGAACAGTATCTGGCTCGCCAGAAGCTCCAGGAATAGTAATCGTTGTTGCCGCTGTGACTGGACCGCCCCTCGTAATAGTGACTTCTTGAACGGCTCCGGTTACTGGTGTTTCACTACCCCCGCCAGCAGACTCGGTAGGCGTTTCGATATAAACAGTATCTGGCTCTCCCGCTCCGCCAGGAATTGTGACCGTTGTGGCAGCTGTTACAGGGCCACCCCGCGTAATTGTAACCGCTTGGACAGCTCCGGTTCTAACAGACTCTGTAGGTACCTCAATGTAAACAGTATCAGGACCGCCGGATACTCCAGGGACGGTAACTGTAACGGGAGCTGTTACTGGGCCACCCTGGGTAATTGTGACTTGCTGAACAGCAGTTACTCTAGGCTCTTCAGAAGATTGAGTGGGTGTTTCAATAAACACAGTGTCTGGGCCACCCGACACTCCAGGAATAGTCACCGTCGTGGCTGCCGTTACAGGTCCACCGCGAGTGATAGTGACTGGATCTTGACCCTCAGTTGCAGATGGCACAATCTCGCCAGAGGATAGGGGTGTTTCAATAATAACAGTATCCGGTTGACCTGATTCTCCGGGGATTGTGATAGTTGTAGCAGCTGTCACGGGTCCACCTCGAATTGAAGTAATCGCTTGCAGTCCGCCAGTCACTGAAGGCTCATTCGACATTGTTGGCGTCTCAATGAAAACTGTGTCCGGACCACCAGATACTCCAGGGATAGTAACGGTGGTGGCAGCAGTCACAGGGCCGCCCCGAGTTATAGTAACTTCATCTTGACTATCTTCAGTAGCAGATAGCCCGTTCTCATCAGAAGATTGAGGTGTCTCAACGATAACCGTGTCAGGCTGACCTGACTCGCCAGGAATGGTTATAGTAGTTGCAGCGGTTACTGGTCCACCTCTTGTCGAAGTGATTGCTTGAACACCACCAGTTACAGGAGGTTCATTTGACCTCGTTGGGGTCTCAACGATGACTGTGTCCGGCTCACCCGGTCCTCCAGGGATGGTGATGGTAGTCGCCGCAGTTACAGGTCCTCCTCTTGTTGAAGTTACCGCTCCTGGGCTGCCTCCAGTGCCTGTTGTTTCACCATCTGAAGATCTTGTAGGCGTTTCAACAATAACGGTGTCTGGCTGGCCTGACTCGCCGGGAATAGTGAGAGTAGTTGCAGCTGTTACCGCTCCTCCTCGGGTAGATGTTACTTGAACTGGACCATTTGCAGTAGCTGTAGATTCCTCACCATCAGAGGATGTTGTGGGTGTTTCAACGATAACAGTATCGGGCTGCCCTGATATACCCGGGATGGTGATCGTAGTTGCGGCCGTGACTGGTCCGCCCCGAGTAGAAGTTATTTCGCCCGCACCCATTCCAGTCACAGATATGTCTGCAGACTCAATTGGTGTTTCCACAAGCACTATATCAGGCTCACCAGGTGCTCCAGGGATTGTAACAGTTGTGGCGACAGAAACTGGCCCTCCTCTGGTGATCGTGACATCAGCCGCACGAGTCGGCGTTTCAATAATCACAGTGTCAGGCTGGCCTGATTGACCAGGTATTGTGATTGTCGTAGCAGACGTAACTGGTCCGCCACGAGTGGAAGTCACTTCTCCTGGGCCATTAGCACTCTCTGATGGCTCCGCATTGCCAGATTCAGTTGGAATCTCAACGAGAACAGTGTCAGGTTCGCCAGGCGCACCAGGGATAGTAATAGTGGTAGCAACTGAGACCGGTCCGCCTCTGGTGATTGTGACTTCAGGAGCTCTACCAGTGGGTGTCTCGATCAGAATAGTGTCCAGCTCACCAGATACAGTAGCAGGAATGGTGATAGTCCTCGTGGCCGTTCCAGACCCTCCACCAAAGATGGTTGTGTATTGCTGGCCTGTCGCTGACTCTGAAGCTTTTGCTTCTGGGCCTGTGGTTGGTGTCTCTATAATCACCGTATCTGGCTCCCCAGAAATTGTCGCTGATATGTAAAGTGTTCTGGGTGCAGTTACTGGGCCGCCACTGAAGATCGTAGTATTGACCCGGCCACCAACAGTTGGGGCGACTGGACCTTCAGTAGACTCAGCGCCAGTCTCTTCAGCATCACCAGGCAGTGTCTCAATAATGATGGTGCCCGACTCTTCTGGGTCATCAGGTGGGAAGTAGAATGTTCCGCCAGCTGTTCCAGGCGCTTGGGTGTAGATGGTGACGTTCCCACGACGAGTCGCTGATGTGCCTGAAGCTTTTGTAATGGTTCCAGTCTCACGAACTTCACTATCATCTGTAGCAGACTCCTCGGATCCTTGAGTTGGAGTCTGAATGATCATAGTGGTAGAATCACCAGATTCACTTGGTGTCAAGTAGATCGTTGTAACAGCTGTACCTGGTCCACCACTGTAGACTGTCACATAAGTTGGACTGCCAAGTGGAGTTTCAACAATGAACGTTCCAGGTTCATCTGAAGCTGTACCAGGAACGAAACGAGTAGTGGCGACAGTGGCAGAGACTCCGGTGTAAATGGTGACATTAGCAGGACCAGAGTCTGGACCTGAAGTGGGAGTCTCGATGAGAATTGTATCAGGATCGCCTGACGCTGTACCGGGAATAGTGAGAGTTCGAGTAGTTGATGCAGGGCCGTCTGTGTAAACAGTCACTGCCCTCACGGCAGGGGTCTCAATGATAATTGTTCCGGGCTCGCCAGATACCGTGGGTGGAATATAGATAGTGCGAGTGCCAGTAGCAGACACAGCACTATAGATAGTTGTGTTTCCTGCACCTCCGTCCTCATCAACCTGAGATGTCGGTATTTCGATGACGATAGTCCCAGGCTCATCAGTCACCGTGGCAGGGATATACCGCGTCTGGGTGACTGTAGCAGGACCACCTGTGATGATAGTAACATTTCCGATACCTGTAGCTTGAGGTCCAGCTGTTGGTGTCTCGATAATCACAGTACCAAGCTCTCCTGATGCAGTAGGAGGCATGAAACGAGTGGTCGTTGAGGAAGCAGGTCCGCCGCTATAGATAGTAACGTTACCTGGGCCTTCAGGGGTGACAATTGCAGTTGGGCCACTGACTCCTGTGCCTGTAATACTGGGTTCATCACCGTCTGGACCAGACGTGGGTGTCTCCACGATTAGTGTGCCAGCTTCACCCGAGACGGTGGGAGGGATGTATATAGTTCGAGTTGCAGTGCCTGAACCGCCACTGAAGATAGTGACAGTTGTTCCGGCTGTAATCCTCTCCGCATCAGTGACAGACCCAGTCTCGGAACCACCATCGCCATCACTAGCTGTTTCGGCATCAGGCACGGCTGTAGGAGTAACAATCACAAGTGTTCCAGCCTCGCCAGAAGCTGTTGGCGGGATATAAGTAGTTCTTGTAACTGCCGCGGGACCTCCACTGAAGATGGTGACAGTAGTCGCGGCAGATATGACATCTTCGTCACTACTTGCAGTAGCTTCGGCTCCATCTGTAGGAGTCTCAATGTACATAGTGCCTGCCTCTCCTGAAGCAGTTGGAGGAACATACACACTTCTCGTAACGGAGCCAGGTCCACCACTAAAGATGGTGACAGTCGTTGCGGCAGAGATGGCATTCTCATCGTTTGTGACTGTAGCCTGAGTGCCATCGACAGGTGTCTCAATGAATAAAGTACCTGGCTCACCAATCGCTGTAGGAGGCACATAGACTGTCCTTGTAACTGAGCCCGGGACACCAGTGTAAACGGTGACAGTTCTTGTCGCTGAGATACGCTCTTCACCAGTGGCCGATCCAGTCGGCGTCTCGATGTAGAGCGTGCCTGCTTCTCCTGAGGTAGTAGGTGGGACATAGACTGTGCGCGTGACGGATCCAGGCCCACCACTAAAGATTGTAACTGTTGTTGCAGCTACGATAGTATCTTGACCATCTCCAGTAGCTGAAGGACCATCAGTGGGCTCCTCAGTCTCCTCAGCAGATACAGGAGTCTCAACATAAACAGTGCCAGGGTCATTAGGATCTGAAGGCGGAACGTAGTAAGTCGTTCGCCCAGGACCGGTACCTGGAACAAAGATCGTGGTATTTGATCCAGCACCAACAGTTGGTCGTGCTTCAGGATTAGCTGTAAGGCTACCAGTTTGGGCTCTCGGAACAGGTGTCTCGATGATGACAGTTCCTGGGCCTCCGGATGTCTTGGGCGCTACGTAGATTGTGTTTCTTGTCGATGCGACACCGGCTCTGAAAATAGTCAAGTTGGCACTTCCAGTCATAGCGGAGATTGTTGTTTGGAACCCTGGAACTGTTCCTGTTTCTACCAATTCAGTTTGTGAGATTGGTGTCTCGATCACAATCGTCCATGGATCACCAGTAGTCTCTGGTGGGATGAAGATGGTGCTCCTCTCTGAACCTTCTCCAGCTCGGTAGAGAGTAACATTTACGTTATTTCCAGGCGAGCCTTCGTCGGTGGGAATTGGTGTGATGGAGGCTTCAGGGCCTGTGGCCTGAGCTGATTCATCCGAAGCAGTCTCTTCGCCAGCTTCCGAGGCAAGAGTCTCAATGATATAAGTGCCCAGCTCTCCAGAAACGGTTGGCGAGATGTATCTAGTGTTTCCAGTAGACCCAGTTGCTTCAGTATAGATAGTCACAGCAGTTCTGCCATCAGAAGTGGCAGTATTTCCACTCTCATCTCCGGGACCTCCGGTTATAGTATCAGAATCTTGGTCGGAGATTGGTGTCTGAATGACAATGGTTCCGGCTTCACCAGATACTGTAGGCGGGATGTACAGAGTAATCCTCCCTGAGGCAGTGCCTGAACTGTAGACAGTCACATTGGGTCTGACACCGGGTTCAAGACCGGTAGTCTGGCTGCCGCCGTCAGTACCTCCGCTCTGTTCTGCATCAGGCTCGGAGACCGGAGTTTCGATAATGATCGTGCCAGCTTCGCCAGAGGCAGTGGGCGGAATATAGAGGGTTCGTCTTTCTGACGCAGTACCGGAACTGTAGACTGTGATATTGGCGATACCAGCGGGTGTCCCAGCCGTGGGACCACTACCATCCTCAGCGCTTTCAGTGGCATCGGGATCAACCTCAGAAGCAGGGGTCTCAATGATGATATACCCATCTCCATCTGAAGCAGTAGGAGGTACGTAGATGGTAATTCTGCTGGAAGCAGTACCAGAGCTGTAGACCGTGATGTTGGGTCGAACACTAGGTGTATCAATCCCAGTCTCAGTCGCAGTTGCGATAGCGGTCCCAGTTGGTGTCTCAATAACAATAGTACCAGGCTCATTCGCAAACCTGGGAGGTACGTAAAGAGTCCTTCGTGCTGGGCTAGATCCAGCTCTGAAGATAGTGACATTGGTGTTACCGCCTATGGCAGATGTGGTAGCAAGAACATCGTCGTCTCCACGAGCAGTCGCAGCTTCAGATTGAGTCTCTGAAACTGGTGTCTCGATTACTACTGTCCATGGATCGTTGGATGCTTGGGGAGGGACGTAGAGGGTTGTTCGGGCTGGGCCACGGCCTGCTCTGAAGACCGTGATAGTTGCTATTGCGCCGTCAGGAGCTTCAGTAGTTAGGCTGTTATCTGCTGGGATGACAGCTGTGGGGTTTCCTCCAGATCCGTCGGTGATGGTCTGTCCATCTTCATCAGTGCTGGGGCCAGCTTCAGATCCAGAACCATCAGAAGTAGCATCAGGGCCAGATGTCTCGCTTTCCGCGTCGGCGTCTGTCTCAGATGACTCGGCGCCTGCTTCATCTGTAGTTCTGGCACCATCACCATCGCCATCACCTAGCGAAGCACTCTGTGATGGCTCTGTAGAAGCCCCAGTGCCAGTCTCATCGGGACCTGAGGATCCTGTCTCGGACGCTTCGCCATCCGCCGAGTCAGAAGAAGTATCGGGCTCTGAAATCTCACTACCTGTAGGTCCATCTGTAGCGGTATCTCCTGAGGCGGGGTCAAGGTCATCATCAGAAGGCGCAGCTTGCGAATCAGTAGGAACTTCGAATCCAGGCGATGCTGCCGAGGACACCTCACCTGTTGCTGTAGAGAGCAGATTGGAGTCAGGAAGTGGACCAGTTGATACCGCAATCGGCAGTGGCAGCTCAGGCGACTCAAACGACGAGTCACTCATGACAGGTATACCTTCGACGCCGCCAGTGAGCGACTGGCTGCTGGATTCAGATTCGGGCAATGGATCAGTGGGGGCTGGTACTTGAGGTGAGATCAAGCTTGTCTCGCCATCTTCAGGTTGAGCAGTACCAGTAGCATCTCCAGTCTCCCGAGCATCATCAGATGCCGTTTCAGAGCCAGGATGTCTAGAAGCGGAGGAAGTCTCGGCATCAGAGTCGCCGCTCACAGAGCTCTCGCCCGAACTTCCAGACGTAGCACCAGCAGCTGGTCCTCCAGCGAGCGACTCTCCACCAGATGTCGTCGCGCCATCATCAATATCAATAGATGTGGTTCCCGAGTTTGACTCAGCAGTGGTTGAGCCTCCAACTCCTGCAGCTGGCTGGCCCGTCAATCCGGCACCACTACTTATCGCTGAACGAGTCGACGTGTCACCAGGCTGTTCCACGCGCTCTGACTCGGGAACACTCTGTGTACCAACTATAGTCTCAAAATTGATCTCTTCGCTTGTTCTGGAGGTGCTCGAGCTCTGGCCTACGCCCTGTGATGCTGTTGAAGTGCCCGCGCTAGAGCCTCGAGCTGCATCAGATACAGATGAACTTTCGCGCGAGTTAGTCAAAGCACTAGATCTCGCTGAAGCTGAGGAAGAACCAGCACTACCAGACTGAGTAGACTGGGAACCACTCAAAGCTCGCGATGTCGCCTCATCATCTTTCGAAGAACCACTGTTGTTTCCTCCCGCAGTTGATTCAGGTTCACCTTCGACGAAGCCCAATACCGAGCTAGTAGCCCTACTACTTCTCTGCGAAGCCTGTGATGTCCCTCCAGCTTCAGTATTACCAGCGCTAGTCGATATGACAGCAGGTCTCGCAGTGAAACGAGTATCCGATGAGGAAGTCGCTGCAACAGGCCTTTGCGCACTAGATGATTGAGAGGTACTTGACCTCTGGGCCGAGCGGGTAGATGAGATCTGGGCGGCGTTTCCGACAGATGATGTAGCTTCCTCTGCATTAGAGCCAGGATCATTTGTTATTACGGGACCGCTATCGACAATAGTAGTCTCTCTATTCGAAGATCGAGAAGCTTGTCCTGAAGTCGAAGTCCTGCTGTGCGTAGAACTCAGACCGCTACCTCCAGGGCGAACACGCGTGTCGACAGTACCAGTGTAGCCTGAACTTGATGAAGCACCAGCTCGTCTAGTACTTGAAGTACTTCCAGGGGCCTGTGTAGTTTGTGTGGAATCAGACTCAACTCCAGAAGCAGCTCCGCCAGCAGTGTCGACCGCAGATCCCGTAGACCGGCTATTTGAAGGGCGTCTGAATGTCGTTCTGTCGGTAGCTGCAATTCCACTTCCACCTAGCCCTTCGACTCCACCTGTGAGTTGGCCGCTGGTGGTTGATCGACGAGTCCTCTGGGGTTCAGCATTGGTGAGAGTCTCGACGACATCGGCGGTTATGGTGAAGATAGTGCTGCTGGATGTGACAACGTAGGTCGATGGCGATGTCCTAACGATTGGTGATCGAGTGCTTGAGCGGCCAGAAGTACTTCCCCTGCGCGATGAAGATGACTGACCCGAGCCACCATTTGCTCCTCCGGCATTATTTCCTCCTGATCCAGGGTCACCATCTCCATCCCCGCTGGAGCCTTTACCGCCAGAAGTCGATCCACTCCCACCAGAACCTCCATTGCCAGAATCTGAACCGCCCTCTGAGCCCTCGCCTTCAGACTCCGCATCTCCCGATCCTGGTCCATCTCCACCCCCAGAACCACCACTAGAAGCGCCCTTGGTGCTCGATGAAGAGCCAGCAGATCTTGTACCACTGCCTCCGGAGCCACCTTGAGCGCCGCCTTGGGTACCTCCCGAGCCACTGCTTCCACCGGAGCTTGATGAGCCGCCATTTCCAGACCCATTGCCGTTATTTGAGCCTGAAGATTCTCCGCTTCCTGATGCACCGTCACCATCGCCGTCTCCCGATCCGGAGCCAGATCCCTGGACGCCGCCTTTCACAGGGTCATCGTCGCCACCAGTGGAATCCCCGTTGCTGGAGCTGCCTCCTTGTCCAGATGAACTGCCACTGCCGCTGTTGGAACCACCTCCAGATTCCCCGTTGTTCGAGCTCACTCCACTTCCACTCTGGCCATTTCCGCTGCCCGATGATCCTGAGCCACCGCCTGAACCACCTTGGTTTCCACCACTAGATCCTCCAGTAACCTGGGCACCATTATCGCCGCCACCGTTGTTGCCAGTCTGCGGATTATTCGGGTCTTCAGGTGTCAATACAATGACAGTACCGGGGTTGCCACCCTCAGGAGGAATAGTGAGGGTCTGTCGCGGCCCTGATTCATCGTCGCCGCTTTGACCTGGTAGGCCCTGGACATCACCAGACCCTGATCCTCCATTCGACCCGCCGTCAGAACCACCCATCCCCATGGGTACACCACGAGTAATAGTGGTATAGGATACCGAGCCCTGCGGCCGAGTCCGTGTCGGTTGAGAAGCTGCACCATCTCCCCCATCATTCCAACCTGGTGGTGTTTGTATGAGTACAGTCCCGGGCTTGGTACCAGTCGGTGGGATGGTAGTTCGGATAGGTGCTGTCGGTGTGACGCTTCCTTCGGCTGGTTCAATGATGGTCACATAGCCGGTAGCATCGGCAGGTTGAAGAGTGATGGTTTGACCAGCGAGTCCCAAGGCGCCCAACGTGTTAGGGGTCAAAGGCTCAAGGGACAACGGCATCAGAGTTCCTGGCACAGGAGTCTGGATGATGACAGTCCCAGGGTTTCCATTGCTCGGTGGTATTGTCAGTCGAATTGGGACAGTTCCGCTAAAGGCTGTACCTGCTGGTTCAATCACGGTGACATAGTCGCCGTCCTGTGCAGGTTCGAGAGTAAGGCCTTGGAGGCTTCCCCCATTGAGCGCTGATGTTGGGACATTAATGATGACCGATCCACGGTTTGTCCCGGTTGGTGAAATCGTAATTAGTTGCAACGATGCCAATGTTCCAGTCAGTGGTCGAAAAACCGTCACATAGCCAGTCACCTCCTTCGGCTCAAGCGTAAGAGGCTGCAACACACCCTGAGTCTCCGGCGTTTCAATAATAATCTGCCCTGGCTGTCCACTCCTCGGAGGAACAACCTGAGTAATTGGCGCAGATATCGGATTCGGCCCTGAATGCGGCCTAATAATAATAACATAAGACCTATCATCCGTCGCGGGGATGACTACATTCTCCGGCGCCGACGAACCACCCGGTTGTTCAACTATAACAATACCAGGCTCATCGCCCTGCGGTGGGGCAGTATACTGCGTTGTTACTGAGCCTCTGTAGGGCTTTGTGATGGTGATATAATCGGGATCGGCAAGGACTGGATAGACCGAAACATATGTGTAACAAACACCTGAGAACTCATTGTTAATACCGAGAACTGACCTATCATTCTGAACCCCAAACTGAGCACGCGTTAGGCTGGCGAATATTAGGTGCCTGAGCACCTGATACAAAGGCCGCATTGTAAGCGGTTTATTAAAAGTAAATGAGAGATAAGAAAGGTATACGCGCACGGTAAGCTACCTATACTGAAGCAACACGGACAAGATCGCGGGTGAGAGCTCCCAGAAGATTATAAAACTGCTGATCAGTCTCCCATATCCGCATTCAGACTGCACATTCGGGTGTAATAATGATGCAGAAAATCTCGTGGGTATACAAAGAGCATTGTCAACTGAATTTGGGTTGCTGAGGCGGAAGTCTTCATGCCAGGGCTGGCACACCCGCAGCGGATCGATGCCGTTTTCCATCCTGTCAAACACGTTCCTGCAGAGGCATTGTGTAAGAGACACTCCGGTTGAGAATCCTGTTGGTTCAGGGTGTTGTGGTTGGAATGCTGGTGTTGAAGACAGGACCAACTGCCATTGTCTTGTGGAGTGAAAACAACACCCAGTGAGAATTGGAGGAGCCTGAGAAGTGGGATTTGTGCCTGTGTGCCTGGGCGTGTATGCAAGGTCCCGTTCAGGGCTTCCACCAACGTTGAAGATTATGCAGATGCTGTGCAGATCTTATGTAAGTGGCGATCAGATAGACGGATATAGCAAGTTGACTCTGGGCATAATCATAGGTCGCCAAACCAGGTATAATAATCATTTACCTCTCACGGTTCAAGTCATTATAACAATACCTCCAGACCCGATCAACCAAAGTTGAGACTTGAGATTGATTCAGATGCTGGCAGGTGAATATGATGTCTCACACAGCCCGGACACATGACGTTACACTAACAACACTCCACTACGGAAGCCAGCTCCTTAGTCCACCAAGCTACGATTTTGCCAGAAGCTTATCTAAAACGTCAACTACTAGCCCAAAGTCCTAAACTCACCAACTCTCAGCTTCACGTACAAAATCAAAGTGTAAGGTAAAGTAGCTGAAGTCTGGCGGCCGCCCAGCGTGCATAACTCTATTCATCAGCACATTCCAGGCTTGTCTGTGACTTTTTAAGACGAGGTTACACAAGGATGAGTCAAAGCTCCACTGTCGCGCCAGCGGACGTTTTTGTATGGCTAGTCGCGGGGAGATCTGGCCGCGTCCGTCTAGTCGATCTGTGGCTGATCTCAATAGGGATCGAGACCGTGGCGTTGGAGATTGTGATAAGTGACAGGAAATAACCAATGGCTGATCAGGGTGTCATGAGGTTGTGTTACACAAGAATCCATTTTCAGAGGGTATGACCACTAGATGTGATGCAATGTGAAATCACCTCTTGAGACAAGCTTTTTTGTCCTTCTGTTGAGACTACCTATCTACCAGGCCTGCAGATTGATTGCTGCTGCATAAGAGCGCGTTTATGACCCTGGGATTCTCGGTAGCTCGCGAAGAGTTGTCCTTGGCCGATGTCTTTTTGCGGGAAAACATGGAGGGCTACTAAAGCCCCTCTCCCGATTCATAATCCAGATCATCTTGTCCTCAATCACGAGTCTAGGCCAGAACTAAGTCTCATCCGTGTTCAACATTCTTGGTGGTCACATCTCGTATCCGAATGGCCCGGATCAGCGTCAGTCTTTTGTCTCAGCCTTGGCAAGATGAGCTCCTGTTGGCCTAAATGGTGTATGCCAAGACTCGTTGCTATGGGAAAACATCAGAATCATTTTGCATAAAACTAATGTAAGTTTCATCAATACAGAAACTTTGTAAGTAAGGCGTCATTCTGTACAAAGAATTGTCAAGGACAATACTATGATCTGTTGCTGAAGTATTGAGGCTTGAGCTCCAAGTACCTGGCTCTTGTTGAAATTCCCCTGTCAGATTCGCCGTACGCCGTCCGCTTTCTGATGCCTGATCGAAACCTTATTCTTGTCCCTGCAATCTGATCTTGCTTCCCACCAATGGGGACTCTTTGGTTCCAGATCGTGTGGAATCACATATCACAGATCTTGAATAGGCTCAAGCTACACACTTACCGAAGGAGATAATTCTTGCCCATTTGGACCCCTTTTCAGGGGCGCAAGAACACCTTGAATCCAATATCTAGCCTTAATTCCCTGACTTAGATGTCGAAGTGTTGATGAAGATATCTTCTCAGTGGCGCCTAGATTCAACGTTGAAGGCGACCAACTGCTCTCAACAGTAGGTACAATGCACGGCCAGCTTAACACGGGCAGCAGATCAGGCATTCAGCGCCACTTCAGGCGGTAAGTGAAAAGGTCCGGGCCTAAAGTTTGAGATAAGGTTACGTAGCATGTCAAATGAGGCTCACTACGGAAATTTCGCTCGGGAATGCGACAAGATTGACGCTAACCAATTTTGTCGGGGCCTACTGAATGGAAACGAACCGCAGTTCAAAAAGTGGCTTGAGGCGTGCACAGCTGATCTGGGAACTTATTCGCTTTCTCAACCAATCGATGATGTCGACTGACCTGCAGTGAAGCGGAAATATGGATAGGAAACGTGAAGATGGGAGGTGGCCATGCAAAATGCTGCAGGGTAGGTGATGTTGGTTTAACATAAATTTTGGCAGTCCTATATGTCTCATCAAATTGCTGCTCAAATGGGCATAACCAGAGATTTAACTTTCTAATTTAAAATTAGATACAACTTTAGACATAACAGACATTTAAAATATATGTAATAATGCCTTTGGCTTTTGCTCTTGACTTAGTGCTGAAGTAACCTTAATACTCATCCTGCTGAAAACGGCTATAACCCCCTTCGCTATATAGCTGTCCTTTAAAATGTACCCACAGAGACCCTGAGAAGTAGCTGCCACTCAGTGAAATCATAACAGTTATTCAGGTATACAAATACACAGCTCCAACACTTGAATTACAGCGCAACACTGTGCTGTGATGATCTTGGTTCTAGATTCGAGCAGCGACTCTCAACCAATCAGAGCCACGCCCGGTTAGCTCAATCGGTAGAGCGTGAGACTCTTACGAGTACGCGATCTCAAGGTTGCGGGTTCGACCCCCGCATCGGGCTGTTCCTATAAAACGATTGCGAGCAATAGCGAGGCATCTCTTTTTTGTCTATATCCTTACCAGATAGCTGTCCTTTTCACTTTTGCCATATCTAAAGCAAGCTCTTGTATCATCGAACATGTGGTTGAATGCTGACTTTGATTGCGACCTTCCTTTTCCAGCACGACATGTAAGCCCCCGCTTCATATCAAAAGGTGAACAAGTTCTCACTCAAAAGTTGCCACCAAACACCTCCCAGGAAGGGTTATCTCATGATGGAAAGCCACAGCTTTTTGAAGTCACTAATCACCCCCGAGCTGCTGATGCAGCTCGCAGAAGCCTATCTTCCTTATTCCAAAACTGAAGATCTTGACTTCACTATTGCCCAGTCAGACGCCTTCAGCGCAAACTTCAAGAAAGTATGCCAAGAAAGCAAGGCTCGAGATGCACTTATAGCACTCAGTCACCTCAGCCACAACGGAATACTCCCAACTCCTATGGAACTCGACCTTATGTCCCTTCTCCCAGAACCGTCTTCCCCAGATTTCCCGCAACAATGCTTCGGACTTCAGTTACTTCTTGATCAAGCATCGAGAATCCTCCTAACTGGAATCGAAGCTCGTTGGCAAGTTGCATATTTTGGACCTCTGGCAAGACGTCTTACTGGACAGTGGTACGCACTACCTCACCATCTACGTCCGCATTCATGGCAGAGATGGAAAGACGATGTCGGCGTTACTAGCTTCAGCTTTTGGGTCTCGACGCAAGTCATGTGGGCAGCTCCTTTTCTTCACGCCGAGGATCTAGGGAGTCAAGAGATTGGATTGGAGTTATCAAACGACTTACGTCAAGCTGTTGAAGAATACACGGGCACAAAGGACCCGCATCGGGAGACAAGGCATAAGATACTAAAAGATGATCTGCTTTTCATAAGAGAAGTTGTCAAGAGCCCGCCAAAAGACGATGAGGGTGCTATAAGTATGGCAGCTTGGACGTACTGGTGGTGCATGATCCTGGATGCTCACTGGCCTATCATTGCGCGATTTAGTCGCTATCCTTACCGGAATGCTGCCTTTGGTAGGCCTAGTACAAAGCAGGAAGAGAAATGGTTGGATGACATTAATCACTTTTCTGAAGCTTCGCCAGAAGATGCTAAGCGTATTCAAGAAGATGTAGAGAAGGGTCGGTGGACTCCTCTTGGAGAGAGTTGATTGCCATGCACTGTTATGATTTTTTAGGCTGAGCTTTATTTATCGAGAACTAGCTGTAACAGTTTTGTGCGAGTCACTTTCCGATGAGATAAGTGAACTAGCCCAGGTAACGCCAAACGGTAAATAGAGAACTCTATATCACTAAACTGCGCAAGTTCAGCGTGGTGTGCGGTTGTCTATCTCGACCTTTTTCTATCGGTGCTTGCTTATCACCGATTTTCTAAACCTAGTCTTATCACAGCTGAGATATAGTAGTTTGAATCGTGCTCCTGAATTGCCTGGATATGAGGATGATAGAGAAACTGGTGCTTGAGCATAGATACCTCGGTAGTGCCGAGGTTTCTAGTATCTACTCCTTAAACATGGCCAGATTTGGACATACTCTGATCTGAGAAGACAGTAAGCTCATCTTAGGGTATTGTGTGGGTGGTTGATAAGCTGCCTGAATTGTGGTTTGACAGTGTTGTTGGCAAACCAACTTGTTCTGCCCAGCTGATAGTGATAGCTCATGCCTGCGTTGCGCCCCTTGCCTCGAACTTCAACATCAGACCACAGCCTCAATCTCCCTCAATTACACAACAAAGATCGTTTGCGGCATTTCAAAAGATTGCTAATCAATTTGTGCGTAATCTAGGCGGAGCGATCGAGTCAACAACAACGTCCTCAGCCTCGTATTCGTCTTGTAAAGGTGTACGACATCATAGCTACGATTGGCAGTCTCGGAATTAGAGTTATCTCTCCATTCTCCCAATGACGAATATTTCCCCTGAGCGCGATTAAATCACAGCATTGCCACGTTTTTGCAAAAATCCAGCTTTATTAATCTTCTCTCACCCGCAAAAACCAATCGGACCCGGGAAAAGTGGGATAACGGGCCCGAGTAGGACTCCGATGACTTGATGCGGGGCCAGACGCGAATCTTGAATCTTGAGCTGTGAGATCATAGTTTAGAGTGGCAAAGAACCAAGCTGCTGGGTCTTAGCTTGAGAAAATGAGTTTCTATGCAGATTCTCGAAATAGATAGAATCAGTTCGTGGAATTAATGCGATGCATTGTCGTATCATGGCTTTCATATCGGTTAGGGGCTCGACGGGTTCTTCGATGGGCCCGGCAGGGAGGTGCATCAACAAACGATTGACCAATTAGAGGGCCAGCCCTGTGACTCTCACTAAGCCGCTCTTGGATTAGGGGCTCCAGTTGTCAAGAGGACTGGAGCTCGAAATTTACCGAAGACTCTTGATCCCCCAGCTTTTTCACAACGACATGTCTGGTGTAACTCTCTTTTCTTAGTGAGGTCTGTTGACATACGGTACAACACCACGTATTATACATACGAAACTCATTTCGAAATGAGAGCGATAGATTATTAGTGATTCCAAGCTATATGCCAATATGAGATGTTTTCCTTAACGCCATCCTCCAGTTTCACTTATACCGTTGCAAAGGTATACCGTCCATGAAGCCATGAACTCCCCAACCCAATCCCCAAAACGCCATACCGAAGCAATTTAATGATACACAGCCTGATTCCTCTCATCAGGACTCGAAACCGACGTCTTCTCGCTCTCAGGCGGCGGACTCGAATTGTTATCAGCAGGACTACTCGACTCGCTCCCCGTCCCCGTAGCCAGCGCATCGTACATCAAACTCTTCTGCACACAAGTACATCTCTTCAACAGCTCTTCACACCTCTCCAGTCTTGCAAGTAACTCCTTGGTAGGTTTGCGACGAGTGCGCTTAGGAGCAGGTGTACTCGGAATACACTCTATTTTCGCCTACCATCATCAGTCCTCATCTTATACGCGTATCATGTATATAAGCTTACCTTGATGCAAAAAGAACATGGACTTTTTCGGTCACATTTCTTCTTGCGCTGTTGGCACAGCACACAGGCTAGAATTCTCGGTGGTCGTTGTTGCTCGGGTGCCATTGTGTTATGCGGTATGCCACTAGCCGTTCGAATCGAAATGCAGAGCAAGATGAAGGTATTCCCAAAAATGGTTTGTATCTCGGTCTAGGAACGAAATTCTGTCCGAGGCGGATGAACTGGGGTATTTGCTGCATACGCTTGACGCTGCCAATTCTGGTGCTCTCGTAGAAGCGGACTCTTGTCAGGACCCGAGTGGGTATCGGGGTCGGAGAGTCGACGGGATCCGTGTATCTAGGACCCGGATCCACAACACCCTTCGGTGCGACGGGCGTGAGAGCACCCCCGTCACAATGGTATTAAGACCCTGCGAGGAACCTACAGCCCCATTACGGTATCACCTTTCTTATTCTATACTACATTTTATCTTTGTTATATCCCTTCCTTTATACAAACTTTAATAATTCCCCTAATTCGAACCAGAAACTGTATGTAACCTCACAGTTCACTCGAAGACTACGGACGTTGACAAGGTATAGATACAAGCTTATACGGCTAGACTTTTCCCCAGTCTCGCTAGTATGGCTGCTTCTCATCTTCCGGGTGAGGCACGCTCAGAGCACAGCAGCCACGACACCATCGTCGACATGGACACCAATCCGAACGAGAAGCCCCCTGCTCCCAAGGACGACAAGACGAGCTCCAGCGACGATGAGATCGAGCAGGAGCAGAGCGAGGAGATGGTGCGTCGGCACTCCATCGTGCGCGATCTAGCACGGCAGTACACCAACACATCAGCGCACTTCAATGGCAGCCACGCAGATCTCTTCAACGCAGCCGATGCGGATTCACCCCTTAACCCGCACAGCGAGAACTTCAACGCCAGGGCGTGGGCCAAGGCCGTGGCTAAGTCGATGGGTGAGCATGGCTCTGGGTTCCGACAGAGCGGTATTTGCTTCCAGGACATGAACGTCTTTGGATACGGTGCTGAGACGGATTACCAAAAGGACGTTGGTAACATCTGGCTCAGTCTCCCCGGCATGGTGCGCAACATCTTCTCCCCCACAGCTGGTAAGCGCCGCATTGATATCCTTCGTGGTTTCGACGGTGTCGTCAACGCCGGAGAAATGCTCGTTGTTCTTGGCCCCCCTGGTTCAGGATGCTCTACATTCCTCAAGTCATTGTCCGGCGAGACAAATGGTATCTACATCGACGAGGGCACATACTTCAACTACAACGGTGTGCCCGCCAAGGAAATGCACAAGCATCACAAGGGTGAGACTATCTACACCGCTGAGGTCGACGTGCATTTCCCCATGCTCTCGGTCGGCGACACACTCACCTTTGCCGCGCGTGCGAGATGTCCCCAGAACTTACCGCCCAACATCGACCACAACCAGTACAGCGACCACATGCGCGATGTCGTCATGGCCATGTACGGCATCAGCCATACCATCAACACGCAGGTTGGCGATAACTACATTCGCGGTGTTTCAGGAGGTGAACGAAAGCGCGTGACCATCGCAGAGGCGACACTCTCCAACGCCCCCTTCCAATGTTGGGATAACTCGACTCGTGGTTTAGATTCCGCCAACGCCATTGAGTTCTGCAAAACTCTGCGCTTGCAATCTGAACTCTTCGGCCAGACGTGTGCTGTCTCGATCTATCAGGCTCCCCAGTCTGCATACGATCTCTTCGACAAGGCCCTCGTTCTGTACGAAGGACGCCAGATCTTCTTTGGTCCTGCGGATGAAGCGAGGCAGTACTTCATCAATCTCGGCTTCGAATGTCCCGATCGTCAAACAACGCCTGACTTCCTCACGTCCATGACCGCACCATCCGAGCGCGTCATCCGACCCGGCTTCGAGAACAAGGTCCCCCGCACCCCCGATGAGTTCGCCGCCCGCTGGAAGGAATCCCGCGAGTATCAGATCATCCGCGCCGAGATCGAGACCTACAAGAGTCTCTACCCTCTCAACGGTTCCAGCGCCGAAGCTTTCCGCGAGAACAAAAAGTCAGCCCAAGCTAAAGGCCAACGCCTCAAGTCCCCCTTCACGCTATCCTACGCGCAGCAAGTCCAACTGTGCCTCTGGCGTGGCTTCAAGCGTCTCAAGGGTTCACCAGAGGTCACGATCTTCTCCCTCGTGGCAAATACTGTCACGGCGCTCATCGCCTCATCGCTCTTCTACAACATGCAGCCCACGACGAGCGACTTCTTCAAGCGCGGCGCTGTTCTATTCCTTGCTGTGCTGATGAACGCTTTCGCTTCCGCCCTTGAGATTCTGACGCAGTACTCCCAACGACCCATCGTTGAGAAACACGCACGCTATGCCTTCTACCACCCTTCTGCTGAGGCCTTTTCCTCGATATTGGTTGATATGCCGTATAAAATCAGTAATAGTATTCTGTTCAATGTCACTCTTTACTTCATGACGAACCTTAACAGGGAGGCGGGGGCGTTCTTTTTCTACCTCCTTGTTTCGTTCATCATGGTCCTCGCCATGTCTGGTATTTTCCGATCTATGTAAGTCCCTCTTCAAATCCCCGAATGGATCACGACTGACATTTCTAGTGCTTCCCTCTCTCGTACTCTCTCACAGGCTATGGTTCCCGCTTCGCTGCTGATCCTCGCCCTCGTCATCTTTGCTGGCTTCGTCATCCCAACGGACTACATGCTCGGCTGGTGTCGATGGATCAACTACCTCGACCCAGTAGCCTACGCCTTCGAGTCCCTCATGGTCAACGAATTCTCCGGTCGCAACTTCACCTGCACTGCTTTCATACCCAGCAACTCAGTCGCTGGCTATGAAGACATCGGCGGTCTCAACCGAGCTTGTTCCACTGTCGGCAGCATTCCTGGCGACAGCGTCATCAACGGCGATCGCTACCTCAACCTTCAGTACAAGTACTACCACGCCCACAAGTGGCGCAACATCGGTATCCTCATCGCCATGACCATCTTCAACCACGTCGTCTACATCGTCGCTACCGAGTACATCTCCGCCAAGAAGTCAAAGGGTGAAGTTCTCGTCTTCCGTCACGGCCACCTCCCCGCCTCCACCAAGAACAAATCCGATCCCGAGGCCGCTGTTTCTGGCCCTGTTCCCACCGCTGAAAAGTTCAACAACGAAGTTGCCAATATTCAAGGATCGACTAGCGTCTTCCACTGGAACAACGTGTGCTACGACATCAAGATCAAGAACGAACCACGACGAATTCTCGACAACGTTGACGGATGGGTCAAGCCAGGAACGTTAACTGCTCTGATGGGTGTATCCGGTGCCGGAAAGACTACTCTTCTCGACTGCCTCGCCGATCGTATCTCAATGGGCGTCATCACAGGTGAAATGCTTGTTGACGGCAAGATCCGCGATTCATCGTTCCAGCGAAAGACCGGCTACGTGCAGCAGCAAGATCTTCATCTCGAGACCAGCACTGTTCGTGAAGCCCTTACCTTCTCCGCCCTCCTCCGCCAGCCTGCCTCTACCCCCCGCGCCGAGAAGATCGCCTACGTCGACGAAGTCATCAAGCTGCTTGACATGCAAGAGTACGCTGACGCTGTCGTCGGTGTCCTCGGCGAGGGTCTCAACGTTGAACAACGCAAGCGTCTCACCATTGGCGTTGAGCTTGCGGCCAAGCCTCCCCTGCTCCTCTTCGTCGACGAACCTACTTCCGGTCTTGACTCGCAGACATCCTGGGCCATTCTCGACCTCCTCGAGAAGCTCTCCAAGGCAGGCCAGTCTATTCTCTGTACCATCCACCAACCGTCTGCTATGCTCTTCCAACGCTTCGACCGTCTTCTGTTCCTCGCCAAGGGCGGACGCACTATCTACTTTGGCGACATCGGTGAAAACTCTGAGACCTTAACCAACTACTTCGTCAAGAACGGTTCTGATCCTTGTCCCAAGGGCGATAACCCTGCCGAGTGGATGCTCGAGGTCATTGGCGCGGCTCCTGGCTCACACACTGAGATCGATTGGCATCAGACTTGGCGACAGAGCCCTGAGTATCAGGAGGTTCAGACTGAGCTTCAGCGTCTCAAGGCTGAGGGCAGTGCTCACAATGAACCCCATGACACTAACTCTGAGTCGTACCGGGAATTCGCTGCGCCTTTCTGGGAGCAGCTTCGCATCGCTAGTCTCCGTGTCTTCCAGCAGTACTGGCGCACTCCTTCATACATCTACTCCAAGGCTACTCTGTGTATCCAAGTTGGTCTCTTCATCGGTCTTGTCTTCCTCAACGCTCCCCTGTCAATCCAGGGCTTGCAGAATCAGATGTTTGCCATCTTCCAGGTCTTCACAGTCTTTGGTCAATTGGTTCAGATGCAGGCAAGTCTTGACCACTCCCCCGTCCCTCCAACTTTCACTAACATTACTAGATGCCTCACTTCGTCACCCAACGCTCCCTCTACGAAGTCCGCGAACGCCCCTCCAAGACCTACAGCTGGAAGGTCTTTATGCTCTCCCAAATCTTCGCCGAGATTCCTTGGAACAGTCTCATGTCTGTCTTCCTGTTTGTCTGCCTCTACTACCCCGTCGGCTTCCAGAAGAACGCCGAAGCAGCTGGTCAGACCGCCGAGAGAGGCGCTCTCATGTGGCTTCTCATCTGGCAGTTCCTCGTTTTCACGTGTACCTTTGCCCACATGGCCATCGCCATCACCGACACTGCTGAGGCAGGCGGTAACCTTGCCAACGTCGCCTTCATGATGTGCCTGTTCTTCTGCGGTATCTTGGCCTCGCCCAACAACATGCCCGGCTTCTGGATCTGGATGTATAGAGTATCGCCGTTTACGTACCTTGCCTCGGCGATTTTATCGACTGGTATGGCCAACACCAAAGTCACTTGTGCTGCCAACGAGTACACAGTTATGCAGCCCCTCAATGGCTCAACCTGTGGAGAATATCTCCAGAAGTTCGCCGACAAGGCTGGCGGTTACGTCCTCAACCCCGATGCCACATCTGACTGCAACTTCTGCTCCGTCAGCGACACCAACACGTTCCTCAAGGCTCTCAGCGCTAGCTACGATCACCGATGGAGAGACTTTGGTATCGGAATGGTGTACATTGTCTTCAACATTGGCGCCGCTCTGTTCTTGTACTGGCTTGTTCGCATGCCCAAGAACAAGAACAAGAAGAAGCAGGAGTAGACACAATCGAGCTTCGGCTCTTTTTTATTTTATTTTTGGTACAAGGATTTGTTTTAGAGAAGTACTATAGACTGGTTTGGGTTTTTTACTTTACTTAGAATAGCAATCATCGAGTGTCGTTTAGACTTGTAGGAAGCTCAATAGCACATCGTCAATACATTACGCTCTCTACCCGCCACTTGAGTGCCTCAGTGATTGTCATATCATTTGGTCACTCCGAACACTAATAATGCTTGTAGTACCTTTTCTGAGTCATGAAGAGTATCTTCTATTAAAATTCCGCCATCAACAGGCTCCCAAAAGTAGAACTCGCAGGTTAAATTTTGCCCTTCCTGACCGCTTGCTGTGCACCTCATCTCACGTCATCTCATCCTCTTAACTCGATCGCGTTTACCCCATCAAATTTGCGAAATCCGAGTCCGGTCTTGACTCATATCTCGAACCCGGCATGGTCCGAACAAAGACAGGGCCTAGGACCCTGGAGGAGAGGTACCCCAAGGACAAGTACCCCAGCGGCCCACCCCAGATTTCCTTGCCACCCAGACTCCCACTAGTATCTAACAACCGCATCTTCAACGATCACACCGGCAGACCAGCCTTGATGTCATGGGAGAGCTCGGGGGTCTGTCCCTTGCCTCCTCTTGCCTCGTGGGTCTTCTATATGGTTCATCCAGATGTGCCGCGTGACTTTGATGGGTGCATATTCCAGAATGGTCTTGAGGATGGTGAGCCCCAGGTGAGGGGTGGCAGGTTTCGGTGGGAGTTCTTCTTTCTCCCAGGTGCCACGACTGAAGAATGCCATGAGCACTACCGCGGGGAGCTAAAGGCTCGAGGGACCATATGGCGGCACATCCGTAAGGTCAAGAGAGCCATGAAGCTCGAGAAGCAGAAAAGCCACCAACCAGTGGAGGATGATCCGGTAGAGGAGTCAGTTTCTGGTCTGGGATCCACGAAACCTGAGTCCTCTTCTGATGAAGAAGCCACTGCCAACAACCAACAACTTCCTGGCTTGGTATGGCCCAAACACGATCGCGATTGCTCTTTTGTGATGTACCGCGGCTGGTTCTTTGTGTATCCACATGCAAATATCGATTGTCGAGGTGCCGATGGTGCGGCACGTGAAATAGATATCGTCAGATTTGATCCCATCGATCAGGAAGACGAATGGGGAGAAGATGAAGTTCGGACGTTCGACCCGATGGAACACCCTATTCACGTAACACGAAAGAAAGCCAGAGAAGATTATGAGCAAGGGGTTAAGGAGTGGATGTACAGGAGAATATGTTCACACTGGGAGCGGTCGGCCGACGAAGCCACGGATGACGCGCTGAAGCTAGGCTGGCAATCTTGGTAATCAGACCGAACAATGCACAGGCGGGATTTCCCCCTCGCATGGATGGCAAAACAAGACCCAGCAAACAGATTGTCAGGAGTCTAGAAACTAACTGAGCTGGATAGAACAACAAGTAAATTTCCGCCATGTCTCACGTGTATCTTGCCCAATTGCCTAGGTTTCATGGAGCAACGGCTCGGTCGACATCAGAATACCATCGGCCATTGTGAAGGGGGACTTGCGTAATTCAAGAACATCACCCTTTACTTTGGCCTTATTGACATCTTGGCTATAATACTTCATGTCGCCATCTGCAATATAAGGCTGCAACCATGGCCACTTTCCGTACGGCACGATCGGGACATGTACCCCATCACCAGCAGCTGCCGGCGCTGGAGGATCCTCTGCTCCCGCCGGGTTCGGTCATTTGAGGGGATCTTCTCGGAATATGAACGGCCCCGCACGGTAGCACAGCCTTATCTTCCGCAGCGCCTTTTGCACTGCCAAATGTCAATCAACGGCACGTACGGCTCTCGTGGTAAAAGTCCAAGTCTGCAGCTGGCAGTCCAGATATCTCCTCCGGGCAATCTCATAGACTTGGACTCGACGCTGGGACCAAGTCTTCTGACTGGGACCTTCTCTTACGATTCTACCAATGGCTGGGATATAGAAGCCGAAGTGGCGGACCTTAGTCTCGCTCATATCTGGCAGTTCTTCGACTCATCCCAGCAGACGGCTTTGGTTAAAGTAATGGGTTCAATCATAGTGCGCAATTTGTCTATCAGGTATAAGATGCAAAAGAGTGTGCCTCGGTATCCATCGCACAGAAAGCCACAGAGCTGCAAATCAAGGGAGATGTAGAGATTGGCCTAGGGAACGACGAATCACGGCCTCCTCGCTTGCTGTTCAAGTATAATTACTCCTTGGACGGTCGGTGGAATATGGGGCTGAGTTTCGAGGAGACTGTCAGCCAAGACATCACCATTGAAAGCCTTCTGGGTACTTTGAGTCCTAATGATGGGTTACTGAAGAGCATGATTAAACAAGTCGGCGGACTTGTTCTCGTGAGAAAGGGCTCTTCATCCAGACTGGCCATTCAAGTCAGTCCAGAAATGCAAGGCACCAACAAGAAGATCAATCTCCAGGCCGAATTGCACATCGATCGATTCGTTTTCACATACTGCCAATATACTTCTACAGATGAGAAGAGTGTATTGAAGCGCTTTCTATTGATCTCTCTCAACCAGTTTGAGATACCCATGCCGAACATACCCGTTCTCAAGCAGTTCAAGAGCCCTTTCGACAGCCTTTACATTCTGTGGACGGATAGTGATGTGAAGCAGAGCGATCTGGCAGCATTAAATCCGTCGCTCGCGGTAGCGATGGCAACTGGCAATGCCATGAGTGGTGAAGACGAGGAAGTCTTCACGGCAGGTTTTCACACAGGTATCATGTCAGATGGAAGGGTCCTTCTGAATCACACCTTTGGTCAGCAGACTAGCGGAAAGACCGCACCCAATGCCCAAGACAATGCCTGGTTTGACCCTGCAGTATTCCCTACTGGGAGGAAGGTCGACACAACTTCTAATACATCGACTGTAAAGTTCCAGAAGCGGCTCGGGCCCTTGACCATTTCCAACATTGGGCTGAAGTTCGAAAGTGGAAACATAGTCGTCATACTTGATGCAACGCTCAAAGTCGGACCAGTTGAGATGCAGATCATGGACTTTGGACTCGGGCTCAAGCTCTCTGATCTTTCCAACGATACTTTCACCTTCATCCCCTCCCTTTCTGGGTTTGGGCTGGCAATCAACTCCCCCCCACTTGATCTTGCCGGCGCATTGATCAAGCGCGAGGAATTTTACATGGGCGGAGTGATGGCGGCCTTCAAGCCATATATCTTCCAAGCGATTGGCGCATACGGGACCGTTAAGGCAGAAAATGGTGAAAAGATCAAGACTGCCTTCGTGATTCTGGCTTTGGGTGGGCCATTGCTGAACATCAATGGGATCCAGATATCAGACGTGACCGCGGGTTTTGGATACAACTCCGACATCAGGTTTCCAGATCCTTCTTCAGTGTATCGCTTTCCACTCATCGCAATGGGCCAACCGCCGGCGCCACTTGATCCTCTGCAGATATTTACTGAACTTGCAGAAACAACGTGGATCACACCCGTTACAGACTCGTTCTGGGTGGGCGCTGGGGTCAGAGGATCTGCATTCAATATGCTCGATGCCAAGATCGCAGCTGTCTTCAAGATCCAAAATGGGGCTCTCTCACACATCGGAATCTTTGCCAACTGTAGAGCGCAGATGCCTCAGAGCGGTGCCCCGAAGCTCTTCGCTTCCGTCGAGCTTGGTATCACCGCGGTATTTGATCTGGTCAATGGAACACTGCTAATCTCGGGATCTCTTTCACCCACTTCATATGTGATCGACTCCTCGTGTCGTCTTACTGGAGGATTTGCTGCCGGTACTTGGTTTGGTCCCTCGCCTTATGCAGGGGACTGGGTATTTGCCTTGGGAGGGTACCATCCCAAGTACACGCCGACCGCGTATTATCCTCAGGAGATCCCACGGATTGGCATCTCGTGGCAAGTTTCGGATCGAATATTCGTCAAGGCTGGTGCATATTTTGCCATCACGACAAAGGCGTGTATGGGAGGGGCTTCAATGCTCGCAACATGTGATGTCTCAGGCCTTCACGCCTCGTTCTCGGCTCTGATCGACTTTCTCATGAACTTCGACCCTTTCCATTATGTCTTAGAGGTTTCTATCAACATCAGCGTCTCATGGAGCTGCTATGTCCTCTTCATCTGGGTGAGTTTCGGCTTCGATATTTCGGCCAGCTTGTACATGTGCGGGCCTCCAGTGTATGGCATCTTCACCATCAAGGTCCCCATAAAGAACGTGACTGTGATGTTTGGCGACAGTAATGGACAAAATGCACCTGATAAGGTTTGTCTGGATACGTTTCGCAGTATGCTTCAGCAAAATGGGCAAGGCAACAAGGAGGAATTGAAGATATCGTGCGGATCAGGGTTGTCCTCAAAGGACGACACCACAGGTCACTGGACTGTGAGAGCCGGGACCTTTGCATTTGACGTGCGGTCAAACATGGCAAGCACACTGGCTTACTTGAATGGCACCGCTGTGGGAGCTGCTAATAAAGTCTATGCTAAAACCATGCAATTGACAGAGAGTAGCAATGGACTAAAGATCGATCTCATAATCACTGTCACAGACATAAGCAGTGATGATCAATATCGATCAGATGTCATATCGGGAAACCTTCCCGCAGCATTGTGGTCACCGTGTGAGTCAGCAAGACGTACTTGTCGAGTATTTGCTAATTAATCGCGCCGGACAACAGATGACTCGAGCAGAGATCCCAGTGTTTCCAATGCGGACAAGTCTGCTCTCCTCGATGGCTCAGCATCGACAATCTCGTCTAAATATGGGTTGAGTGTCCGTACACCAAGACCTCATCTCTCCAGAGATGAGATTAAGCCTTTCAAGATACGCAACGTAATCTTTCCCATCACACTCGAGACCGGAGCTTTATCTGCTCCAGTTCCTTCCTGCCCAGTTCAAGATGGATCATGGGAAGGGAAAGAAACGGCAGGAGAAACGATTACACAAAAGAGGAAGAATGTCCAAGGCATTTGGAAAGATGCAAATATGAGGTGCAAAGGGTTTGCGGATGTGTGGGTTGAAGCCATGGATTGGGCAGAGTTCACGGCGGTAACGCAGACTCCGAACCGATTAATTGGTGGGTTTGATATGTTGGTACGAGGAACACCGCTTATCAGTTGCGGGTAGACAAATGGTTGAGGAATTCGGTATTGATGATAGTAGCTCAGATGAATGGAACAAAGTGTGCTTTCGAGAGGTCGGCGAAACCTTGAATAATTGACTCTTACCTAAAGCCTCTCTAATCGGATATAAATAAAAGAACAAATAACTTCCTTATCCTTGTAATCACGTATAAAAAACTCCTTAGTTCGAGTAACCCAAACTTGAAGCAGGCCCTCCTCCTCCTGTTTGGTATAGCCCCCCTGAGATCCTACCTGAAGAGCCTTGGTAAAATATCCAGAGCAAACAGCCATCATCCAATCGATCACAACTTCTGCGTATTTGTGGCTTGCCTCTAGACTGGGATTTGACTGAATCTTGAGCTTATGAAAAGCCGGATGCATAACATCATCTTCGAAAAGGTCGTGAACTTTCCAAGTCTGCGTGAACTCGTCCATAACCTTTTTCACATCGCTCAGTGTTCGATTGTAGGTCGGCACCCTGAAGGCTTGAGCGACAGATAACGGAATTTTACCCTGTTGAACCATTTCGATCATGGCGTTGCGACAGGCGTCAACGGGTCCGCTATAATTCTCATAACCAGCAGAGGCCTGACTGACGAAAGAGAGAATGAGGGATCCACCAGATACGATTTCTTGAGAGCGAAGCTTCAGAAAGGTTGCGAGATCAACATGAGCTTGCTGCTGGAGGAGCTCGGACTCATCTTGGCCATCCTCGGTGGGTTGGGGAACATGATCAAGATGATGGAGCGCAGCGAGAGAGAAACCAAGATGTGCAGACTTCGGTGGAACGACTTGTTGATAGAAGCTGCGAGGGATCATACTAATGAATAAGGGATTTAGAAGTTGGTTTCCAACTATTCCATCAGCCCACGCAGTGACGGTCTTGGACAGCGTACAAAAGTCGTTTTCCGGGCGGTCACTGAAAAGTAGTTCCAGTGATTCAGTGGGGATAGACTTCAAAATTGCCTCCATTGGCTCTAAACTAGAGGGTTGTAAGTACATGGAGCACAATATCGAGGCGATAACTTACGAGTTATTTCCATGGGCCGACCCATATTCCACGATAGATATTCGAGTAGAGTCGACATTGGCTATAACCTCAGCTGCAGCTTGGAAAAGCGGCAGGGCTTTAAGCATAGCTTCATGTTGAAGGGCTGCATGTGAACTGTAGGCGCCGTTGCCCTGCATAGGGACATTGTTGACATGTGACTTGTCTGCCATTCTGAACAGTGGATAAGAGGGAGGAAAGCTGAAAAGGAAAAGCTATGCGTTGAACTCGATGAAGGAGGGGCCTCAGCGATTATATACTTCCATGTACCCAGTCTGGCTGAAACGGACTAGCTCCATTCGATTACCAACATTGGCTACATCTGCATCAGAGCGAATAGGACCTTCAAGCATTACATGAACATATAGTAAGCACCTGAGAAGGAGAAGCTCCCGTTGTCTGACTACACTGTCGGCTCTCTCGCCTTGCACTAGTTGTTGTCTAGTGCTCATCTTATACTAGTGTCTATGGAAATCGCTACGGAACCTTACTCGCCAGAAGAAGAATACCGCAGTCGGCTTCCAGACGTCTCTTGGGATCTCTCAGCTGCTACTTCTTCACTTCAGATATTGCTTTATATTTAAAACCTCTTCTTCACCCGAACCTTGTAAGAGTCCGTCTCCAGTTGCTGCGCAATGCGGAACACGGTTGTTTCATCCTGGCCCGGGACATACTCGAATGTGAATTTGCGCAGAAGAGTCGTTAGGGAAATATGCATCTCCTGGAAAGCAAAGTTCTTTCCTACACAGATTCTGCTCCCGGCAGAGAAAGGCCAGTAGGGCATGGCGGAGGTCTGATTCTGAGAGTAGATCTCGAGCCATCTCTCGGGTATGTACTTCTCAGGTTGCTCCCAGATGCTGCCGTCAAGATGAGCTTCTTGAGTGTTGGGGAAAACAGTAGTCCCTCTGGGTATCTTGTAGCCAAGAAGAGACTCTTGCTTGGATGTCTCTCGTGGACTTCCAGTCGCCTGCCCAGGAATCAGACGCATGGTCTCGTCGATGCAGGCTTGGAGATAGGTCATGCCAGTTTGAGAGTAAGCACACTCGGTAACCCGGTCGGGCTCACTTGGAGGATACCACTTGTCAACTTCTGCAATGAGCTTCTTCATCACTTCGGGGTGCTTCAGAAGCTGGATGACTGTAAAGAGCTCTGCGTTTGCAGTAGTCTCACTTCCTGCCGCCAGCAGAATTACACTCTCATCTTGGACATCTGAGGTGCGGAACTCAGAGCCGGGAGAGTCATCACAGACATCGACGAGATGCTGCAGAAGGTCTTGGTACTTGACAGCTCCAGCCTCCTTGCGACGCTTGTCAACAATGTCAAATGTGAACTTCTCGATGTAGGGATCTCGCTTGGGCAGAAAAGGGATGTATTTGATCCACCCGATGAGTTGCATCACGGCAGAGATCTTCATACCAGCTTTCAAGCGAGATGGGAGAGGATGACTTCCATTCTCGACAACGTGAAAACTACCACCAAAGGTAGTAACTCCAATGGTGTCGATAGCCAAACCGTGGATAAAGTGCTGAAGGTTGATAACAGTACTCTTGGAAGGGTTGTCACAAAGCTTGTTGAGATGAGCAACACCAGCATCAACACAAGACTTCATGAGAGGCTCCAGACTACGGATATAGCGGATACCAAACATGGAGGATAGCATGCGCTTGCGTCTAGAGTAGGCCTTTTTCTCAGTAAAAGCCAGAAGTGTTGGACGATGGAAATCTTGTCTGAAATTCCCGTAGATGGCTTCGGACTTGGCCCAGTCTTCGCTCTGGATGATGCGCTTAATTTCCTGGGAGTCACCAATAGATATCATCCCGGGGGCAAGGACCACAATGGGACCATATTTGCGATGAAGAGCACGGGCAAACCGATGGCTAAGGCAATGTCAGAACCAATGTTGGGATACAAGATTTGGCTTGCGTACCTTTTCCCCTTGAATGTGGCAATCTCCAGTGGCCAAGGGCTGAACTTGTTGATGAGAGGGCCAGGGATTGAGATGACAGGAGAAAACAGATTTCGAAGGAACTTGATTTGGTCAGTAGAAGATCCAATACCTCGGAAGATGATGACTTACATCAAAGACTCTGGGTACAATGATAAATAAGGCAATGAAAGCGCAGACAGTGTTGGTGACTGTCAGGTTCTCGAACACCTCAGACACCTTTTTCACCGAACCATCTGAGTTTAGACCCAAAAGATATTCAAGTGGCTTAGAGTCCATGACGAAATAAGTGCTGTACTGTATCTTGGTCTCTAGCCAAAGAGAAAATGGGGATTACAATAGCGACTGGAGGAGCGGGCGCACTATAAACTGCCGTGAACAGGAGCATCCAGTTTAGTGAGCGGGTACGAAACTTGTCACCGAGGCGGTTTTGCAAATTCCCCATCGTACAATAGAAGCAGGCCGTCTCATAGTCAGCTTCGGTAGCCTCCGGGACGAACAATGGCTTAACTGACACTTGCATTGATGAGCCGATGGGGCGGGTCAGGCCGTTCATCTGGAGGGTTACATGCAAACTGACTGTAGTTGCAGCAGGACCTACGCCCTTGACGGTTATGTGGGTAAAAGTATTTTACGAATGTCTATGTATGGATAAGGTTTGTGACGGCTAGATTAAACAAAGAAGCTGATCAGTGCGCCGTGCCAATAGATGTGTGTCGGCGTAATCCTTCAAAGCTGCATAGTGCATATCCATACCATGAACCAACTATCAATACGCAATACGCTGCATCTGGGATGCAGGGAGGCGTAACATCCAATGCCATTGCAGGCAGGGGTAGATTGAATAAGCATACCCCTCGCTGCAAGTCTTGGGGGTGATTCTATCTCACTTGTACAGATACGTAGATTTTGTCTGACAGAACGACAACAACCCTGGCAGCCCATACTCAACACCTAATCCACTCTGCTTATGGCCTCCAAACGGCACATAAGGATCCGGCTGAGGCGGGCCGTTGATGTAGACATTACCGACTTCGAGCTTGGCGGCTACACGCCTAGCCGCTGAAACATCACTACTCCACACACTTGCGGCTAGCCCAGTGTCGCTATTATTGGCCAAAGATATGGCTTCATCGAGGGATGAAAACTTGATGCATGATACGATGGGGCCTACGGGAGCATGTAAGTTGATGCAAAAATGACTCGAATCATGACCTCTGGCCACGTACCAAAGTTTTCCTGTTGCACGACATCTGCATCCGGGGGCGGGCTCTTGAGAATAGTGGGCTGAATGAAGAATCCTTCGGCAGCCTCCGTCTTACCCAGCGACAGCAGCTCACAGCCCGCAGCGTTTGCGTCCGAGAGAGCTTGTTGGAGCCTAACAAGCTGCATCTCATTCTGGATCGGTTCCATGCCAGAAGCTAGATCCTTTGAGGCTTCTGCGAGCTGAGCCACGGCTTCATCGAAGATGTCTTGGTGGATATACATGCGGCGTGTGGCAATGCATACTTGACCAGCGTTAAACCATAGACCTCCTGCTAATTGGGGAATAACAGCTTCAATGTTGACATCTGGCAAGATAATGGAGGCATTATTGCCAGCACTGTTTCACCAAGTTAGCAGTAAACGTTGCCAATCAGATACACTTACGTTTCGAGAGTTACTCTCTTCATTGTCTCAGCTGCATCTCTGAGGATCTGTTTCCCAGTAGTAGTAGACCCCGTAAAAGTGATCTTCTGGATTCGAGGATGCTTTACCAGCATGGGACCCAAATCATCGTGACCATGAAGTACCTGAAGAACTGACGGAGGAAACACTTGCTGAGCTAGTTCTACAAGCTTCAAACTCGAATATGGAGTGAAGGGGCTATATCAAGTCAGCGAAAGATAAGGAGAATAGTAGATCTGCGAGTTGGCGCACGATGGTTTGAGGATGACACAATTTCCCGTTGCCAAAGCAGGTGCAATCTTTCCCAAAGCTTCTAGATATTAGCTTGATGCTCCTTGAGAAGAGTATTGGGATTACCGAGCATCAAGGGAACTGCCAAGCGTTAGAAAGTATTCCAACATGCTTCAGAGAGACACGTACAGTTCCAAGGGCAGATGGCAGCAACAACTCCGAGAGGCTCATGAGTAACAATTGATGTTTTCTTCTCGTCCTCCGTAACTTCTTCGGGAATTTCATACTTTGCTGTCCTAGTTAGCATCGCATGTGCCTACTGAGAAGGTCTGTTGAAACAAACACGGATATCGCAGCCACTGCGCAGCGACATACACTTCTATTGCTGCATTCCCAGCCTAGTTACAAGCTTCTGTGTTAGCGCGCAACTGTCCTCTGGGCTGAAAATATGCATCTCACTGTTCTTCCGCACTCAGTCGCGATCAATTGGCAAAATTCGTTAGCATGGACAAGATAGAGATCAGCGAACTTCTCCAGTAGCTCCGTGCGCTGCTTGTAGGTCTTTTCAGACCACGCGGGAAATGCTTCTTGTGCAGAGCGAACAGCTTCTTCAACGTCATTTCCGGTAGCGACAGGGGCAGGCCATAGAGAGGAACGATCCAGCGGATTTACGCCCGAGGTGGTTTCCCTAGCACTGCGAGGCTGGCCAGTAATGATATTGTAGAACGTATCGAAACTCATGATCAAAGATGGGTGTTTGCAAAGTAAAGGATGCGTTGTGAACAAGTAGGGAGTTTGAGATTGATGGGACGCCGGGAATTTATAGCGCGAGAAGGCCTGTATCGGAGCATGTTCAGCGCTTTGGACCACTGAAGAGCTCCTAACATGACGCCAGTTTTTAGCGGTGTAGTGCCCTGTCATCGCGCAGGACTCAGGCGCCGGTTACACAACTGTAAGCAAAACTTCACCAACAACGCAAGGCAATAATGAGATCAAATTTAGTAGATAAACAAATCCAGAATTCAGAAAAATAGTTAATTGAATCAAACTATGGTATAGAAACACAAAATCCCAGGTTATGGCCGTTTGATACGGATTTCTTCGGGGTCTTCAGCGTGTTCAGTCCCTCACAACGCCCTCCTCACTCGACATGTTATTCGAGTTGGGCTTCTCCTCCTTCAACCCAAACTCCGTATTGAGTTCATCACGCAATGTCAATGAGCGAACAAAGAAACAAAGAATGAAGCCAAGGAGACAAAATGCGAGAGACACCTGCCAAACAACCTTGAGTCCCTCTAGATACACCTGAATAACTTGGGTCTTTAGATCCGGATTGGGGGAGAGACTCTTGATGAAGTGCTGAGTCGCATGCTCGTACGCCCCTCCATCAACGAGAAGACTTTTGACTGACGAGTCTGAGATCTTCGGAGCCGCGTGATTGACATGATTATTGAAGACAGCAGCTGGGATAGCAACACCCCAGATCGATCCGAAGTTGCGGATGAATGTCCACGCACCAGTTGCAGTGGCGACGTCGGAATCAGGAAGACTGGCGAGGATGGGAGGCAGTGTCGAAGTAAACACTGTTCCAGTGCCGACACCAAACAAGATCTGGAAGCCGACCCAGCGCCCAGTTGAGGATTGGGCATCAAGCAAGGTAAAAAGGCCACAGGCAATTGACATGAGCACAAATCCAGTGAAGTGCCAAACACGATACTTTCCCGTCTTGGTGATGGTGATGCCAGCAGCTACGCCAGCGGGAGCGCTTGTACAGGCAATGGGGAAGAGCATGACTGCTGAGCGTGTAGGGCTGGCCTCCTTGACAGCCTGGAAGTAAACTGGGAGAAAGTAGCAAATCCAGTACAGCAACAGGCTATGGATGAAGCTGATGACGAGCAATGTGGACGATGTCCGGTTGCTGAACAGTCTGAGAGGCATGGTGGGTTCTCTGAGCCACGGAGCGCCTTGGTACGCAAAGAAAGCAACCAGGGCAAGCAGGCCGATGACGAGAGGAACAATTGTTTGCCAGCCCGACCATGGATGTTCAGAGCCACCCCAGCTCAGTGCCAGAACGATGGATGTGACAGAGCCGATGAGAAGGACGCTGCCGCCCCAATCGATCCTGCTCATCTGCTCCTTGAAGGTACCAGACGGTGGGCGAGACAGTTTGAGGAACAGGCCCAAGGCGACCAGAGAAACACCGGCAATCGGGAGATTGATGTAGAAGATCCATCGCCACGAGATGTTCTGCGCAAAAGCACCTCCCATCACGGGCGCAACCACGGCAGCAATAGCCCAGACGCCGCCGATGATGCCAGCGTACATGCCTCGTTCTCGAATGGAGACCATATCACAGACGACAATCTCACTCATGGTGAGAATGCCTCCTCCACCTATGCCTTGCACGGCGCGTCCACCGACCATCATGGCCGTGTTATGTGCGCCGCCACATAGGCCACTACCGAGCGTGAAGATGCAAACGGCGATGAGGGTTAAACTGCGACGGCCGTAAATGTTGGCGGCTTGCGCAAAGATGGGGATGGTGGCCGTCGAGGCCAAAAGGTAAGCGTCGATGATCCATACGTAAAGAGACTCCGACCCAAGGTCAGCAGTGATAGTGGGTAGTGCTGTTGAGATGATGGAGGTGTCGAGGGCAGCGAGGAAAGTTGTCAAGGAAATAGCCACGAAGATAAGCCAGAATCGGGCACCTTTCTTGCTTGGTTCAGGCTGAGGATCAGAGGAGAGCGACTTTTCTGGTGCCGGCTGTGCATCTTTGGCGGAGGCCATTTTGTCGGGCTGAGCCATTATCAGGGACTCATGAAACAAGCAACAAACAAACAGCAATTCTGCTACGTAAAAGAGTACTTGGTTAGAGAGAAAAGACAAATAATGTCATGACTGATGCTGTTCTTTTTCCACCTGCGAATATTTGAGGACAGTAATAGTAGCTAACATCGTCCCAAGCACCGCCCGGGCCTGCCAAAAGACGGCACATTCATCGCGAAATCCTCCGTCGGACGGTTCCAGTGTAATTTCCTGTACTCACTACAGTTTCTTCAATCAACAGAGCCACAAAAGCAAACGCGCACACGAAAGCTTGCGTGCATCACCACAGCTGTACAGGATTCTCACCCATGTTTCTCACCTGCATCTTTCAGGTTTGTAGGATTCGACTAGTAGCATGCAAGAGCAATCCTCTGGGTTACGAAGCTTAGCTTGAGAATGATCAGGCCAGATGGCGAGGACTCCCGACATCATACCATGTCCAGGGTATGTAAAGCCTCCGATCTGACAGACCGGCAATTTTAGACCAATCGAAATTACCGATCGTGCATGGACACGAATTCCCCAGAATGGTATGTTCTGGAGGTCTAATGCAACCTTAAATTCTCACGCTAGAGACTGCACTGCCCAACAACAGTACAGTCTCCAGTGATGCTTTGCATCGTAGCGCTTGTGATATTCTTAACGACATGATTTAAATATAGAATTTTATTACTTGAGCTGATTCTAATCTAGATTACTGTAATAAGAACTGTATTAGCTGTTGCTATAATTTCTCTGTGGTATATTTATTATAGAGTTATTTATATCTTAATAATCGTCAAATCAGAACTTAACCAAGATTTAAACATTATAGCTATATATATAGTTAAACATACTTGTTTATTGGAATTTACCTATAAAATTACTTAAATTAAAGATTAAGTCCAGTTTTTGTATTAATGCTTTTGGGGCCTTTGTGTTACATGACAGAAGTCATGGGATAATATCATAACTCCAAGCGGAGACAATCATTCATTAGAACGTGACTTATTGACAAAGTATGAGTATATACTGCTATGGCCATGACTTATTCTTTATTCTAAACTGCCCAATCTGTACGATGTACTGAATCTCAACTCTCAAGCGCTAAAGATCGGCAATCTGGAACCTTCTTTCTCCAGATGTTTGAAACCTTCTTCCTTTGTGATGTTCTGTATGTCATCGTAATGACATCGGCAATCTTTTGAGTAACATCTGAGCTGGTAGGCATGTGATGGCCCCCGTTGAACTTGATAACTCTCCTAACACTCTGTTGCGTACAATGCTCCAACAGCTCTTCACTTTCGCGAAGATAGGGGTCTGTGAGTCCCAGTATGTGTACGGTTGGTAGGCTGATATCAGGGGCATCAGGAATGAAGGGAGGAAACGTGCCACAGAAGAAGACACCGAACAAGGCGTCATGAGTAAAAGCCTCGCGCTGCTGTTCAAGCAAGATGCTTGCTGTGGCACGGGCTCCTTGTGAAAATCCAAGGATCCCAGCGAAGGGGCCGTATTGAAGCATGAAGGTCTTTATGTATGCAATTGCATTGTTTTCTTCTTTCCTCTTCTCCTCTGGTAATAATGACTTGTCATCGCTGACCCAGCAGGAGTATGGACCAAAGTCCTCAAAGAAGGGGAGAACGCCAGGTCCCGGGGCGCTGTCTAGAGGGCCTTCCAGGAAGACGAGCTGGAACGTTTTGCGTAGGGCGGACTCTAGCTTGGAGAATTGTACACGCATGATCTGTGAAGAAGCACCGCCTCCATGAAGACAAAGTAGTCTTGGACGATGAACCATATTGCCGAGGGAGTGGTATCAAATGATGAGAGGAAAGGTCAAAGAATTTGCGGTGACACTTGAGAGAGTACTGAGATGAAGTTGAATCTGCATTGGGGAATATGAAGTCTGAGTCCCCGTTCCATCTGCCTAAATGTTAGGTCGTAGCTCGACCAAGCTGACTGCTTAGCAAATTCCAAGCCACAGGGCTTGACATAACCCAGTATTGCAAATTCGGAAATAAGTTTCAGAACCATCGTTTCAGAATAATCCTAAATCGAACCATGTCCATCAAACTCAATCTTCGAATGGCAGTTCCTAAGCCACCCTGGCTCATCGTCCCACTAGACCAGGTTCTGGTGCTTGTCCTCCTTTATGCACCCCCCTCCCTCGGGTACTACCGTTTCTTGTTGGTTCAGTGACTCAGTTGTAAGTTCGCTAGCGGGGCGGAAGGATCCGATGAGTGCCCATCTTGGCGAAACTAAGTAAGGCTGTGGCACAGACCCCAATAAGCCGCATCTCAGCCCATATTAGTAGTCTCGAAATGGGGACTTTAGCTGTATGGATCTCAATGAGATTCGATAGTGGCCACGCCATAGGCGCTATTGTGTTTTGCTAATCTCGTCGCTGTGCCTCAAATTTCAAAAGTGATTCCTTCGTGTCCAGAGACGCCGCTTACAGGACGTGATAAAACGAGGATCATTTCCCTGTATGTTCTCTGCAAAATATAATCAGTCAGATCATACGGACTTTCTCGGCGTCTGAACTTTATTTTTGACATTTGTTTCTGTTTCAAAACTATCTGCAATAATGCTTGCCATTGCAACTTTGCACGTTGCACTGCAGGTGTTCGGAGCTTTCAGCTTGAGTCATGCAGCGGCTGTCACTTTGGAACACCGTTCGGCTGGTAACAGTAACATTGCAGCAATCCCAGCCAAATGGGACGTCTACGGGTATCTCTTCAATGTTACAGTCGGTTCTCCACCACAAAACATTACCATGCTCAGCGACATGACGTGGATGGCTCCTTTTGTCCGATCGGGACGTTGTCTGTCACAATTCAATCCCGAGCTCTGCGTTGCTCAAGGCCAATCGTTCTTCAACGAACATGACTCAACGACGTTCGGAAATACTACCTTTGCACAAGCAACGTGGCCTGTCACTGCATTCGCGCCAAACTTTACTGTTGACTACGGTAGAGACAAGTTTTGCATTGGAAACATTTGCAACAAAGACATTCTAATGCAGGTTTCTGACTTCCCCTACCCTGGCAGCGTTGTTCCTGTTATTCCCTTTGGAGGAATCTTTGGCCTAGCCCCCACACCAAAGACCATTACTGAAACGTCAGAACCCGTCAACTTTCAAGCCTGGAAGAACGGCAACATGGGACCTTTGGTTGGTTGGCATACGTGCGAGGTACTGAAGTCAGCAGCATCCTGTCAGGGGGGCGATGCGCAGCTAGTATTTGGCGGTACGGATACTACAATGTACAGCGCCAAAAAGATCCAATCGTACGAGATACAGAACCCCGAATGGCTCAGTGATGCCTTTTACCCATCAACGCCACCTCGCAGCAACTATTGGAGTACGTCCTTGACAGGAATGTGGGTCAAGACTGATAAGCTGTCCAAGAACTATGCTGTTCCATTCAAGGCTGTCAAGACTGCTAAGAGGACCCCCCCACTAGCTGTCGTGGACGAAGGATCTGAGGGACTAGGGGCACCCCTGTCTCTGAACGGGTACAAGTACCTGGTCCGACACATCAAAAGTGCCAAACTTGCATCTAAGGCAATCGTCCAGAACATTCAACAGCAGGGATCATCGGGCTACAACACGGCAAACCAGGATTGGTATACCGTTTCTTGTGATGGTTTAGACGAATTTCCCAATCTGGTGTATCAACTCGACGGCCGCAAGAAGTACACGATTTCTCCAGGTGATTATGTAACCAAGCTGACAGACATGCCTGGGTCTGTCTGCTATCTCAATGTCAACGTTTGGAAATATGGACGCACAGAGAATGGGGACGCAAGGGTTGTTCTTCTAGGTAAAGCATTCCTCAAGAGGAAGTATCTTGTTCTCAACTTTGAAGAACGCTCGTTTGGCCTTGCACCTCTTCTTACGGGATGAAATTCTTCATTATCGTGCTTTATCTAGTGCCTTGATTATTATCATTGTACATTATACCTGACTAGATATTGTTTCTGTTTTGAGTTATTTACATATATGTCTTAATATTCTAATTCATGTTTCTCCATACTTCAGTGGCATTCGCTTACACGCTTACTGGAATGCATCACAACGCAAGGCAGGACTTTTCTTGGCATGTCCCTCAAAACTGAAGATATTCCTACATCAACATGCCAGATTGACATCATTTAGCCCCAAGACGTCTCTTCTCGATAAAATTGGGCTTCCCAAAAACCTCCTCAACTTCCTCGTTTTGAACAACCTTCAAGTACCAAGCGACAACATTAGGGTACTGCTGCCTCATGGGCTCATCAACTATGTGCATGAAAGCCCACAAGAGAGTAGAAGCACCAGTGAGATCAGCAAGTGTCAGTTTATCTCCAACAAGCAAGGCACCAGTGCCCAGGTGCTTCTCCAGTACCGATAAACCATATACCAGCTGAGTCAGTGCCTTTGTCTCGGTAGTTTCATCAAATGCGCCTAACCCTACTCGCCACATAACAAGGTCAAGGACAGTAGGGTAGATCTCTTCAGCAAAGAAAGAAATCCATTGTCTGATCTTGGCGGAACTCATAGCGTCCTGGCCAAGCAGCTGACTTGCTTGAGGGCCTGACTGGGCGACATACTGGGCGATAGCATCAGACTCCACGAGACAGAAGCCGTCAGGGCCCTCAAATGCTGGGACTTTTCCAGCTGGGAATTTCAAGAGAAACTCTGCTGATTTGTTGGTCACCCCGTGTTGATAAGCAGGAATCTCAAGGGCGATATTGTTGAGTTTTGCTGCAGCGAGGATCTGAACAAAGAGTTAGTAGGCTAGATGAAAATGCAAAGTAGGTAATGCAAGAGTCATGCTTACCTTGAAAACCCTCGCATTAGGCATATACGTGTAGAGAGTTCCAAACGAAGTCATTTTGTCTATCAATTTGATGCTCACGTTGTTGTTTCCTGAAGTCTATTGAGAACGGGGAACTACATAAGAACGGCTAGTCAGCATCCTCTTACAAATCCAATGATCGATCTTGAGAATCATCGGCAAACCTTGACCCTTCGGTACCGATATTGCACTATTTGGCGAAGTCCGCTGCCGAAGGATTTTGATGGGCTGATATCGGCAATTACAGAAAGATATGGCCTCATCACATCAGAAAAAGAACGCAACCTTAATTCAGGAGTCATTTTGACGCGTTTAGGGAGTACAGATGCCGATCCATCACCCACAATGCGTGCATATGCGTGCATTAGACGATCTCCCCGAATCCTGGACCCATCCTTGTTTTTCACGTTTCTCGGCTAGTGCTTACTTGATGCATACGCACAGACGACGGTGGGGCTTAGCGGGTACATGTAACTAATATTGGGTTGGATGCAAGAGTGTTGCAATATGTTGCTGGAGCTGATGAACGGAAGCCCGGCATATCTCCCACTCCGTCAATTGCCATTTGCTTTAGAGCTGCTGATTCCAGTGACAAGTTTCGATGCTGACTTGAAATATCGGAACACCGATCCGAAACTCCCCTCCGGTCGATTCCGGCTTTGGTGAGACAGTCTCGCTTCAGGTTGCTCATCACTCCTTACTCGCTGATTTCCACTCCCTTGTCGGTATGCAATGTACTGAATGTTAAAGCGTAAGTTACAAAGCCCGTAGGTACGTACACAGCGAAGAGTTTCTTGTTTGGACCAAACTTAGTTTACGAGGTATGGGCACACGTAAGCTACAATACATCCCGCTTGATGGCAAAAGTACTATCCAACCACGTAAACATCTTATGGTGAACAACCGCTAGAGCTCCAATCTTGGCTTGCAACCCTCCACCTTCAACCCCCTTACCAATCCACAAATGCTTGTCATTGGGTTCCAAAGCCGTCAGCCCCTCGAATATGATGTTGGCGTTGATATCAGGCGTGAAGTAGAACGAATCCGCAGCGCCAGTTATTAACGTGGGGCACTTGATCTTTTCCAGGTATCCACCTTTGAGTGAGATCTTCTGCATGACGCGTAGCACATCTGCCGGCGTTTCAACCCCAAAAACCCATTTGCCGTGCCCAAACTCCCATGCAATCTGAAAGTTCACAGCAGTGAGGCCATCTACTACCCAGTTGAAGACCCCATCGCTTACCCAGCCGGAGAGCCAACCATTGATGAACCAGGGTGGCATCCGGCTGCGGGTTATCTCGAATAGATCCAGAGGCCCGTCACAAGAGACGCACGCTTTGATTCGGGGATCGACTGCCGCACGTAGTGACAGGTAGCCGCCAAGGGAAGCCCCAAAGATGGCTAGCCGTTCAAGATCAAGATCATACTCTGGAGCTACGTCATCTGTGACAAAATCCAGGACTTGGCTGACGACGTACTCCCAGTCTGTACGGAGTTTCAGTTTCCCAACACGTAGGGGAAGGCCTTGACCGGGTCCATCAAAACTGAAGACGGCATATCCTCGGGGAAGAGCACCAGCAGCACCATAGAAGTAGAGCTCTTCCTGAGTAGAGTCAAAGCCTCCAGTCTGAAGGACGACAGGAATCTTGCCAGGCAGCCTGTGGTGCGGAGCAGGAAGATAGAGTCTGCCAGGCAGTTTGATATCCTTCTCGTAAGGAATCTCAAAGTTCTTGACAGTGGCATCTAGAAGAACCCAGCCTTTGTCGAAGGCGTTCACGCTGGCCTTTGAAGAAGCCAATATGCGCGGATCCTTGGGCGTGCAGTGCAGCAGAAACTCGCTGGCCCGCCAATAATTGGCAGCACGGATGTAAGCCCAGCAAGCACCGGTCTTATCGCCGACAGCAGCAGCTTCTTCTGCTAGGGCTTGTGCCTTTTCTGCCTGGTCACGCCAGGCGCGATACCAACTCTCAGGATCACCATCTTTGATGCGTCCCGCGGTAGTCAAGCACTCGCCAACCTCTGCTCCCTGGAAGGGAACAGTGCCAAGGAGACGAAGGAATTCGAAGTTGAAGAAATCTGAGGCAAATACTTTGTGCATGATGGGTAATTGGAACTTGACTGAGAGGAAAAGAGAGGCAAAATTTCTAGGGGCATCGACATGTATGCCTCAAGCATGGACGACGTTGATAAGGCTATGTAGACGTACCTAGCGCACGCTAGCTTCCAGTAGCGCATGGGAGACTAGGTTTCATGTAATTGCTAAACGAATTCCCTTTTTTAGAGAGCAAAGTAAAAGCAAAAGCCACCCCCTGCTTGAAATGGCGTAACTTCGTAAGCCTCAAAGGAAGTTAGGCTAAGCCAAGCGGTCAGCGGCGCCATCCGGGAGATCCCGTGTCGTTCGGTTCGGACGTTTTTTCAAGCAACCCCATGTACCTCCACGTTTTACTTGACCAGTAACATGTCATGTCAGACTTCATGGGTGTGTGGTCAAATGAGGCCACGCACGGGTAAGCCCGGCGCGTTCCCAATAAGCCTCTATACGCTATACGCCCCAGGTCAGATCTCATCTAAGACTCCATGTAGATGGGATTTAAACCCTGAATCACAGTGGATATGGAGATGAGGTGACAGATACTTGCCTACATGATGAAAATGCCTCATGATGGAATAGTAGTACGACCTTAATCGATGGTAATATCCCCCACCCAAAGACCGGCCACCCCCACAGACTGGCCACCTCATTCTCAACCTAGCCACCTAATTTATATATACTTTAAACAGTTATAACTCTATTAATTTAATTCTAATTAATTTTAAATTAATATTAATTAATTTAGAATGCCTTTTTTTATTAAAAAAGATATAAGTATTATACTTTAGATAGTTATAAATAATATATTAGTAAATAAAGCAGCTAAAGCTTATAGCATTAACTATTTTATACTTTAAAATTAAATTAAAGAAAGTATAATACTAAAAAAAGCCTAAAAACCTTATTAAAAGCTCTTTAATACTTAAGAAAAGAGTCTTTAAGACTAAATTATTATTTAAGCTAATTTAGGATGCCTTATATTGTATTAGTAAGTTAAAAAGTTTACTAGTAAGATTACTATCTATAATGGCTTTCTAAAAGGCATTAAAAAGAATTAATTATAGAGCTTTTTAAAATAAAATCTTAATATTAAGATATTAAAAGGTAAGAAAATTAACTCTAACTAATATTATAAAGCTTCTTTTAAACTAATAAAGGCATTCTTTATACTCCTTATAATGCCAGTAATATACCTAATTAAACAGGGGAATAGATATAACATTAATAAAGTTAGAATAATAGAAGGAATAGAAATAAACAGTCTATTCCTTAATTATTAATTAAAAAAGTTAATACTTATTTATTAGCCTAGTTTTTATACTTAAATTATAATTCTTAAATATATTTTAGTAACTAGAAAGGTCCTAAAACCTACAGTTATTTTTAAGAAAAAAACAGTTTAATAATAACATTTCCTTAAAAATTTAAACTTCCTAAAAGACTAAAAATTTATATATAGTAATAAAGGCTAAATAAGTAATAAATTAATATTAGTTTAATTAAGAAAAGTCTTTATTCTATTAATATAGCTTAAAAAGAAAAATAAACCCTAATTTCTTATTCTTAATAGCTATAGAAGTTATATTATAGAAAATTTCCTTTAGAAATATTATAATAATAATATATATTTATTATTTCTTCTTACTTATATTTCCTATATCCTTTAGCCACTAAATATTACAGTTTTTAATCCTTTAAAGAGGGTATATTATTATCTTCTTTTAGATCTTACTTCTATCTTTAATAATAATTATATCAGTAAGATTATATTTCTATATACTTATAATAAGGCTTAAAAAGAAGCTATTATAAAGTCTAATACAATTACTGGCTTTAAAGCTACTAGACTATAGCCTATAAACCTAATAAAGGTCTTAATAAACCTAATAGTTATAAAGATACCTTCTCCTGCTATTACAGTAAATTTGCCAGTAAAAAAGCAGGATTTAAGTCTCCTAAAGACTCTTTATTTATCTATATAGCTTTAGCAAGCTTTAGGCTAAGTCCTAGCTTTTATAATATAAAATCTAACCATTAGGCTGCTTTTTAAGAAGATTAGCAGTTAATTAAATCATTATAACTTTAATATTAAGTAATAGAATAGAGAAATAAATATTCTATAGTAAAAAAATAAAGAAAATTAACTAAAATAGTATAAAAAAGTTATTTATAACCTAAATATAAAGTTTATAAAGATTCTAATAATAAAGAAAGCTTATAAATAGATATAAAAAACTTTATAATTAAAAAGAATAGTAAATAAAATTAAGAAATTAAAATTTAAGGATCTTTATATTAATTTCTATATAAATATTTACTAATTGAAGTTTTATTTAATATAAAAAATATAGTGTTATAATAATTTATTAATTAATTATAATATTGGGTTTTTAGTGTTTTAGCTGAGGTGGCCAGTCTGTAGGGGTGGCCGGTCTTTGGGTGGGGGACGTTACTTGGAGGGTTAGAGTTGCGACCTCCGGCAGTTTGCGGCCGCAACTCACTCCTATACACCCCTTAATCAGCCCAGGCACAGAGTTCATTCACCCGTTCTAATCCTTCAAAGGATGAGTTCATGGGGGCCATGTCTATGTCCATTTTAGGCAATTCCAAAAGGTATTTTCCAAGATACGTAGCATAATGCACTGCTGAGGATGTGAACATTCGTGACATGGCACTGGCACTTATACCGACAAATCCAAAATCAATGGCTGTGATATCCTGAGCAGTATCGCACCAGTCGCTTCCTTCTTCATTATTCACTACAAACAGATTCAACACAAATTCGGCCATTTATTTCAATCATGGCTGGCAATCAATACCTCCCAAAAGAGCCCATAGCCATCATTGGCACCTCTTGCCGTTTTCCTGGCGGCGCCAACACCCCCTCCAAGCTCTGGGACCTCCTTTGTGAGAAGCGAGACGTTCAGTCCCGTATTCCCAATGATAGGTTTAATGTAGATGCCTTTTACAGCACCAATGGTGATAAGAATGGCTGCACCGATGTCAAGAACGCATATGTCTTGTCTGAGGATATTCGAGTGTTTGATGCCTCATTTTTCAAGATCAATCCCCGTGAGGCTGAGGCCATGGATCCCCAACAACGGCTCTTGCTTGAAGCTGTTTACGAGGCCACCGAGGCAGCTGGTCTGCCTATGGAAGACCTCAAGGGATCTGACACTGCTGTATACGTTGGATGCATGACAGGTGATTACCATGAAATGCTCATGCGTGATCCCCAAGATATGCCCAAGTATATGGCTACCGGTACTGCTCGCAGTATTCTCTCCAACCGAATCTCTTATCTGTTTGACTGGAAGGGGCCTTCTATGACCATCGATACGGCATGCTCCTCCAGTCTTGTTGCAGTCTACGATGCTGTCACAGCCCTGCGCAACGGTGTCTCCAAGATCGCCTGCGCTGGAGGTGCCAATCTCATCCTGGGTCCAGAAATGATGATTTCTGAGTCCAAGCTGCACATGCTGTCCCCAACTGGACGTAGTAGGATGTGGGATGCCTCTGCCAACGGATACGCGAGAGGCGAGGGTGTAGCAGCCATCATGATGAAAACCCTATCTCAAGCGTTGGCAGATGGAGACCATATTCAAGGTGTCATTAGGGAGATTGGGGTCAATTCTGACGGGCGTAAGTTGAGACATTGTCACAAATAAGATATTCACTTCTCTAACCACTTACAGGAACTAACGGTATCACATTACCAAGTCCAGAGGCACAGAAAGTCCTAATTCGGCAGACTTACAAGAAAGCCGGCCTTGATTTCTTCAAAGACCGTTGTCAATTCTTCGAGGCCCATGGGACAGGTACTCCTGCTGGTGATCCTCTTGAGGCCCGTGCTATTCACGAAGCCTTCTTCACTGATGGGGATACCGTCCCCGAGCCTATGTATGTAGGCTCAGTTAAGACAGCTATCGGCCATCTCGAAGGATGTGCTGGTCTTGCCGGTCTCATAAAGGCTCTCGAGGCTGTCAAAAGAGGAATTATTCCTCCCAACCAGCTCTTCGAGAATCTAAACCCTGCCCTCAAGCCTTACGTCTCCAACTTGAGGCTCCCCACTGAGTCTAAGCCATGGCCTAAGCTGACTCCCGGGTCTCCCAGACGTGCAAGCGTCAACTCCTTTGGTTTCGGTGGAACCAATGTCCACGCCATTATTGAGCAATTTGACAACGTTCACACGCAAACCAGTTCGTCTGACGGTATTATCTCGACCCCGCTTGTCCTCTCTGCCAACTCAGATCTATCATTACGCAAGCAAATTGCACACTTTGCAGAGGCAATTGAACATAATGACAAAGGGAAGATCGATAGGGTCATCTTCACTCTGACACAGAGACGATCCCAACTTCCCCTTCGGACCTACTTCTCTGGATACGACCTGCAGAGTCTTCAGCAGAAGTTGAGAGACGCCACAGCTGAGAATGCTGTGCTGCCTTTCATCAGCCAGACTGTCCCACCAGGTCGGCCTCCTCGCATCTTAGGTGTCTTCACTGGCCAAGGCGCGCAATGGCCTACGATGGGACGAGAGATCCTCAAGGCCTCTCCCTTTGCTCGCGCCGTGATAGCGTCTTTGGAAGAGTCATTGGCGAGCTTAGCACAGCCTCCTGCCTGGACGCTCACCGAGCAAATCATGGCTGACAAGGAGTCCTCCCGTCTTAGCGAAGCAGCTATTTCACAACCACTCTGCACTGCAGTCCAGATAATGGTAGTTGAGTTGCTACGTAAGGCTGGTATAACATTTAACTGTGTTATCGGTCATTCTTCAGGAGAAATCACAGCTGCTTACACTGCCGGTTTCCTATCCGCGTCTGATGCTATTCGAGTAGCATACCTTCGCGGTGTCTGTGCCAAGCTCGCTGGCGGGGAGAATGGAGAGACGGGATCCATGATCGCAGTTGGTCTCTCCTATGAGGAAGCCTCTGCCTTCTGCGAGGAGAACTTCGCTGGCCTTGTCGATGTGGCTGCCAGTAATGCCCCCACTAGCACTACTCTCTCTGGTGACAAGGCTAGCATTGATGATGCCAAGGCCTTATTGGACGCGCAAGGTACATTTGCTCGTATCCTCAAGGTTGACACCGCCTATCACTCCCATCACATGAATCCCTGTGCTCAGCCATACCTTGACAAGCTTCAAGCTGCTCGAGTGAAGTCTCTTCCTGGCGACGAGTCTGTGGAGTGGTACTCCAGTGTCTTGGGGGAACGCATCACGGCCTCTCTGCATGGCGAGGCACTCTGTGACGAGTATTGGGTCGAGAACATGGTGAACCCAGTTCTCTTCTCGGTGGCCTCGGAGCTCGTCGCGGAGGCTAGCCTACCCTGTCATGTGGCTCTGGAGGTTGGTCCTCACCCAGCACTCAAGGGTCCTTTCAACCAGACATACAAGCGCGCCACTGGATCTCCATTGCCGTATCAGGGTACAGTGGCTAGAAACATTCACGACGTTGAGGGCCTGAGCGACTCACTTGGCTTCCTCTGGTCTCACCTGGGCAAGTCTGCTGTCGACTTTACTGCGTATTCCCAAGCCTTCTCCCCGTCAATCACAGCTATGGCAGATGGACTTCCGCCATATGCATGGGATCATACACAATCATTCTGGAGGGAATCCCGAAAGTCACTGAACTACCGGCAGCGCACTCAGCCTCCTCATCCTCTACTAGGCGCTCGTTCTGTTGAGGATACTGCTGACAGCATGCGATGGATCAACTATCTCCGACTCGATGATGTTCCTTGGCTGGAAGGCCACAAAGTCGAAGGGCAAGTTGTTTACCCAGCAGCTGGATACTTAGTTATGGCCATGGAGGCTGCCCGAGCTATCGATACCACCAAGGGAATCCAGCTCATTGAGTTGTCTGATGTCTATATCCTGAGTGCCATCCAGTTGACTGAAGGCTCTCAAGCTCTGGAGACTGTTTTCACTCTTCAGGTTGAGAGAAATGAGCCGACTTTCTCCACGGCCAGCTGGACGTTGTCTACGCCAATGAGCGGACGGAATGATAGCTGGAAGTGTAACGCAAAGGGGCAACTCCGGGTGGAGTTTGGCTGCTCGGATGACGCTGCTCGTCTGCCCTCGCGGAACAAGCCAATTGCTTCACTTACATCTGTTAACATGGAGAGATTCTACAGTGCTTTGGCCAACATTGGACTTGAGTACACAGGCGAGTTCAAGCAGCTTAAGAGCATTGATCGTCAGTTGGGTCTGGCAACCGCCCACGTAAGTCAAGTTGTCCCTGACTTTCCGGCAATGATCCACCCTGCTCTTTTGGACGGCGCTTTCCAGTCAATCTTTGCTGCTTACTGTTGGCCCGATGATGGAAGCCTCCAAGCTCCTTTTGTCCCTACCTTCTTCCGAAGCCTTCGTATTGCCAACACCGGCCACCTGCGCCATGGCGAGGATTTGGTGGTCGACTCTTTCTTGACCAACACCAACGAGCGTGAGCTCACTGCCGATATGGACGTTTTCCAATCGTCCCAAGGCCAGCCTGTCTTACAGCTCCAGGGATTGACGTGCACATCTCTCCTTCGGCCTGGGCCTAGCAACGCTAAGGAGCTCTACACAAAGACTGAGTGGGAGGTTGACATTGCGAGTGGCATTGCGCAGTCAGATACCCAAGACCAAGATACTGCATCTGATCTTGAACTTGTTGATCTTTGTGAACGTCTTTCGTACTTTTATCTTCGGGAACTCAACAATGCTGTTGGTCGCGAAGAAGTTTCGGGCTTCGACTGGCATTACCGGCGCATCTTTGAGTGGATAGACCATCTCTTCCCCTTAATCCAGTCTGGTCAACATGCCACTATCAAGACTGAGTGGTCCAGCGACTCTAGGGACTGGCTTATGCAACAGTCTGCCAGGTTCCCTGGGCGCATCGACCTGCAGCTTATCCAAGCCGTTGGAGAGAACCTTCCCTCAGTCGTACGGAAGCAGACTACTATGCTAGAGCACATGGTCAAGGATGACATGCTGAACCGCATCTACAAGTTCGGCCTAGGTTTCGAGAGAGCCAACGTCTACCTCGGGCGAATCTCCAAGCAGATCGCTCATCGATATCCCCGTATGAACATTCTTGAGATCGGTGCCGGAACTGGCGGTGCGACCAAGGGCATTATGGAGTCCCTAGGAACAACCTTTGAGACCTACACTTTCACTGATATCTCGACTGGCTTCTTTGAGGCTGCTGCAGAGGCTTTTGATCACTGGGCTGACAAGATGATCTTCAAGCCCCTCAACATCGAGAGTGACCCAACTGAGCAAGGGTTCCCTGAGGGTCACTACGACTTCATCATCGCTTCTAATGTCCTTCATGCCACCAAATCTCTCACTGTAACTATGCGAAACACCCGCAAGCTACTCAAACCCGGTGGCCAGCTACTGCTCCTCGAAGTTACCAGCGACATCGTACGTGTAAAACTCATGATGTCCGGTCTTTCAGGCTGGTGGCTTGGAGGTGATGATGGACGCCGCTATGGACCTACGATCCCAGTATCTCAGTGGGACGCACTATTGAAGCAGACTGGATTCTCTGGTGTTGACAAGACGGTTAATGACTTTGTTGATGCCGAGAAGTACATGACTTCGGTCATGCTGTCACAAGCTGTCGATGACAGGATTGAGCTTTTGAGACAGCCACGGCTTACATTCAGTGACTGGCTCTCATCTCAATCCATAACCGTCGTTGGTGGTTACTTTCGAGACATTGGCAGAGATATCTTGGAGATCCTACATCAGATGAACCACGGTGCGTCTCAACCTGTCATTCACCATGTTGGTAGCTTTGAGGAGTTGGCTTTATCCAACATTCAGGCCCGGTCAGCCTTGGTTCTGGAAGATCTTGACGAGCCAATCCTCAAGGACTTGACGGATGACAAACTTCGAGGTGTACAGAGGCTTATCAACGAATCTCGACAAGTCCTCTGGGTCTCCAAAGGTTGCCAGAGGGATGAGCCCTTTGCAAACATGTCCATAGGAATGTGTCGCAGCTTGGCTTCTGAGTACCCTCACATTCATCTGCAGCATGTTGACATCGAAGGCCGGGTCAGTCCAATGACCGCATCTCTTCTGGTTGAGGCATTCCTCCGGCTCGTGTACCGAGCATCACTGAAATCTGACGATTTGGTTTGGTCAATTGAAGCTGAGTTGGTTCTCAGAGAGGACAAGTGGTTCATTCCTCGGGTCAAGTCCGACGAGGCGCTCAATAACCAGCTCAATGCCAGTAAGATGACAATACATTCTCAGAAGACTCTTCACGGGGACACCATAGAGATCCAGCAGCGATCCAATCAGTTCGTTATCGTTGACCCCGTTCCTTGTGTTCCTGTGTCCGTCTCCTCGCCTCCTGTCGCCATCACGGTCACCCATTCTCTACTATTTCCCTTCCAAGTCGGCACCAAATCCTCGGGCTATCTATGCTATGGCTACACAGACTCTCAGCCTCGGACCAGAGTGCTCGCCATATCTGAGGTGAACAGGTCCAAGGTCTCAGTGTCACCATTTTCTGTCTGGGATCTGTCGTCTAGCGAGATTGATGCTGCTGACCTACTGCGTAAAACAGCTCTTGCAATTACTGCTGATAGACTCTTGAGTGACTTTGAAGCCGGAGCCACTGTTCTTATCCATGAGTCAGATGAGTTGTTGGGTGCAGCTCTTCAGTGGAAAGCAGCAGAGCTTGATCTCAATGTCATCATGACTACGTCGGAGAGCAGCAGGGAAAGGTCTACTGGTGCAATGTTCATCCATGCTCTTGCGCCAGAGCGCCTTGTCAATCACATCATGCCTCAACATACGAAGGCCGTTATTGACCTTTCGGGCAAGGACTATAGCATTGTCGGCTCCCCTCTGCGCCGATGTCTTCCGGCCAATTGCAAGTTCCACCAGCTGCAAGACATCCTTGGTAACGCCTCTCAGGGTGTGGCAGATCCTATCATTCATGGTGTTCGGGACGCCAGTCGGTCGAGTCTTCAGCTCTGTGGAGATGGACCTGTTGTCAAGCTGTCTGATCTTCCCAGCTTGCGAGCATCGATCAAGGATTATGCCACCGTAGTCGAATTTTCTGCCAACACAACAATCCCCGCGATTGTACAGCCTCTTGAGGGCAGCCGGCTCTTCCGCTCCGACAGGACATATCTCCTTATTGGCTGCACTGGAGGTCTCGGTAAAGCGCTCTGTAGATGGATGGTCTCCTGCGGCGTCCGCCATCTTGCCTTGACAACTCGCAACGTGGCGGCGATTGATCAAGTGTGGCTCGAAGAGCTTCGCATTCAGGGCGCTCAAGTCAATCTTTACCAGGCTGATGTCAGTGACAAGGCGGCTTTATTGCAAGCCTATGACCAGATCGTCAAGGAGATGCCGCCAATCTGTGGTACTGCCAATGCTGCCTTACTCTTGTCTGATCGAACATTCACTGAGCTCAAGGTCAACGACTTCACCAAAGTCTTTGGACCCAAGGTCAAGGGTACTCAGAACCTCCATGAACTACTACTTGACCAGAAACTTGACTTCTTTATCATGTTCTCTTCTTTGGCCAGTGTTGTCGGTAACCGTGGTCAAGCCAACTATGCTGCCTCTAACCTTTTCATGAGCGCCATTGCTGAGCAGCGACGTGCAAAGGGCCTTGCTGCTTCGGTCATGCACATTGGCATGGTTCTCGGCGTTGGTTACGTCTCTTCTACGGGCGCTTACGAGGCTACCTTGCGTAGCTCCAACTACATGGCCATCTCCGAGACTGATCTTCTCAACATGTTTTCTCAGGCCATTCTCGTCGGCCAGCCCAACTCAACTCATGCTCCCGAGCTCATCACTGGTCTCAACCGTTTCAGCTTGGAGCCTGAGGCCCAGAAGTACTTTTGGCGAGACAACATGCGTTTTTGCCATCATACGCTGGAGGAGGAACACCAAGAGCGTGCATCGGCCACTAAAGTCTCCATCTCTCAGCGTTTATCGGAAGCTAAGGGAACTGCCGAGATCCTCGCCGTTGTGGAAGAGGAATTTTGCACCAAGCTTGAGCGCTTACTCCAAGCTGAGGCCGGTTTTGTCAAAACGTCACAGTCGCTGCTCGGCCTAGGCGTAGACTCTCTTGTTGCTGCGGAGATCAGATCGTGGTTTCTCAAGGAACTTGAAGTCGATACTCCTGTGTTAGAGATCCTTAACACTGCGTCAATCACTGAGCTTTGCTCTACTGTCGTCTCTCACTTACCAACTATTTCCGGAGAGATCGCGCCCAAGACTGAAGTCACCAAACAGGTATAATTGATGCCGTACCCTGTTCCTATTTTTCCTGAATCTAACTTTTCCAGGCCATCAAGACTCTCAATGTTGTGGAGACGTCAACGGCGGTTTCTTCAGCTCTGCCCACTGAGAACGAGCCTTTCACCATTCGCAACAGCCCAAACTCAACCCAGGTTACCAGCGAAGCTGGTGTTGACGAGGATACATCTATTCATTCAAAGTTCGATCGCGCTGGCCCTTTGTCCTTCGCTCAAGAACGCTTGTGGTTCCTTCAACAGTTCCTCCGAGACCATAGCACATACAACGTCACCATGCACTATCACATCAGTGGTCCTCTCCGACTGCATGACCTGGAAATGGCCTTCCAACAGTTGATCCATCGTCATGAGTCCCTCCGTACATCGTTCTTCATCGATCCCGATACTGATCTGCCGACACAAGCAGTGCTCAAGGATTCTAGCTTTAAGCTAGAGCAGAAGCACAACTCAACTGCCAAGATCGAGTACAAGGCCATGCAAGAGATGTCATATGACCTGGAGAATGGCAAAGTCACCAAAGCCGTTATTTTACCAGATTCTGACGGCGAGTTCGACCTTATCTTCGGCTTTCATCACATCGCACTCGATGGCTACAGCGCTCAGATCATGGTTCGCGACCTAGCCATAGCCTACGCTGGTCAGACCCTTCCAAGCAAGCAGCAAGACTACCTTGACTTCGCTATTGCCCAGAAGACAGCTAAAGTCCCAGATACTACTCTCGCTTACTGGAGGTCCGAATTCAGGGAGCTTCCACCGACCCTATCTGTCTTCGATTTTGCCGAGACAAAGACACGCACTCCCCTTACAGACTACACGACGCGAGCACTTGAGAGAACTATATCTATTGATCAGGGCAGAAGCATTAAGGCTGTTGCTAAGTGCCTTGACGCCACACCGTTCCACATTCATCTTGCTGCCCTCCAGGTTGTCCTTTCTGATCTCGCTTCTACCAAGGATCTGTGCATTGGTATCACTGATGCCAACAAGTACGATGTGACACATATCGATACTGTTGGGTTCTTTGTCAATCTTTTACCTCTGCGACTGAAAATATCGCTCTCACAGACTCTGGCGGAGGTGGTCGCCAACGCCAAGTCCAAGGCTAATAGCGCTCTTTCGCACTCCGACATCCCCTTCGACGTACTTCTTGATGAGGTCAAGCTTCCTCGCTCCACAACCCACAGCCCTCTCTTCCAGGTCATCCTGAACTATAAGATGGGCTCTACCCAGAAGGTCCCATTGGCGGATTGTCAAGCCCAGCTTGTGGCATTCAAGGATGCGAGCAACCCTTACGACCTGACCTTTGACATTGAGACCTACCATGATGGATCCGCTTGTATCAGCGTCAAGACACAAGAGTATCTCTATTCTGAAAGCGAGTTGAGCTTTATTCTTGACAGTTACCTACAGACCCTAGCTCTATTTGCCTCAGAACCTTCTCGGACCATAGATCAGATCTGCAGGCCTACAGCCGAGCAGATTGACAAGGCATTGACCCTTGGCAGAGGTGAAAGGATCCCATCTCCTCGACTCGAGACGCTGTGCCACTATTTCGAGGAATTCGTTGTCAAACAGCCTGACGATACTGCCCTCGTCACAGATAAGGGGCAAGCTCTCACATGGTGTCAACTGAAGGCTTTGGTCAACCAGATTGCTATGACCTTCGTTGAAGCAGGGGCTAAGCAGGATTCACGGGTGGGTGTATACTGCGAGCCCAGCATGTACATCCTCCCCACTCTGTTGGCCATTGCTGAAGTCGGCGGTGTATACGTACCTCTCGATGCCCAGAACCCAATCAAGCGTCTCCAACTGATGGTTGACGATTGTCAACCTGATGTAATTCTCATTGATGACTCAACTGCAACAACAGCGCGTGAACTAGAGACGAATGCCATAGTGATCAACGTGAACACTATCAAGGCTGACCCTTCCAACACCTTTCATATGGACATCCGAGCGAGAGGGAATGGGATGGGCTACATCTTCTACACAAGCGGTACAACGGGTGTTCCAAAAGCCGTAGCTTTGACTCATACCAGTCTTGTACACCACTTTGACGGTTTCATCCACTACAACAACCTGAGCAAGTGTCGCATGCTTCAACAAGCACCTCTTGGCTTTGATATGTCGCTTACGCAGATGACTCTCGCCATCATGCTCGGAGGAACTCTGATCGTTGCATCCAGTGAGACTCGCAAGGATCCTATGCAACTTGCACAGTTAATGCTGGCTGAGAAAGTCACTCACACTTTCATGACGCCTACACTTGCATTATCGGTCATTCACCATGGCTATGAATACTTGAGACAATGCGTCAACTGGGAACATGCGTCTCTCGCTGGGGAAGCAATGACAACCCGTGTTACTCGTGAGTTCAAGAGACTCGGCTTGAGAAATCTTGAGCTTCTCAATGGTTACGGCCCCACTGAGATTACTATTATCGCCACCTGTGGTTCAAATGAGCTCGGTGATACTCTGCGCGATACTCACAATCCAAGCATCGGGCGCGCTTTGCCTAATTATTCCTGCTACATCTTGGATGAGAACATGCAGCCTGTTCGTCCTGGACTCGCTGGCGAACTGGTGATCGGAGGTGCTGGTGTTGCCATTGGATACCTCAACAGACAGGATCTTACAGAAGTAAAGTTCCTTCGTGATCCTTTCTCACCAGCTGAAGATATTGCTCGCGGATGGACTCGAATGTACCGTACAGGCGACAAGGCCAGGTTTTTGTCGGACGGGCGTCTTTGCTTCCTTGGACGTATCGCTGGTGACTCACAGATCAAGCTTCGAGGTTTCAGAATTGAGCTCGAAGATATTGCCAGCACTATCGTCAGGGCCTCTGATGGGAAAATCCCCGAAGCAGCTGTTTCACTTCGTGGTGAAGGAGACAGTGCATATCTTGTTGCCTTCGTCATCCTTTCCCAGTTCAACAGTCCATCAGATGAGAACGGCTATCTAAAGCAGCTTCTGGAGGAGCTATCCCTTCCTCGATACATGAAACCCGCCAGAATAATCTCCATTGACCAGCTTCCCATGAACGCTTCTGGCAAGTTGGATCAATATGCTCTCGACGCTCTCCCTGTTCCTCATGAAGAGGACATAGTTGATAAGCCCCTCACTGAGACTCAAGAGAGACTCAAGCTAGGTTGGCTCAAGGCCCTGCCATTTATTGATGCGGCTATTGGCCCAGACACAGACTTCTTTTCTGCAGGGGGTAACTCTCTTCGTATCGTCAGTTTGAGGGAGTACATCACACGCGAATTCGGAGTTACCGTCTCTGTCTTTGATCTCTTCCAGGCGAGTACTCTTGGAGAGATGGCTGCGAAGATCGATGGCTCTACGACTCAAGGACCCACTACAATGCCAATTGATTGGAATGAAGAGACTCGCATTGACGCTGACTTGAGCATTGTTGGAGCCCAAGAGCCACTCCCTTCCGAGACGGCAAATGATCTTCAGGTCGCTCTCACCGGTGCAACTGGATTCTTGGGTGTTTCGATCCTCAAGACTCTGCTCGAGGATAAGCGTGTATCCAAGGTCCACTGTCTTGCTGTCCGGTCTTCCTCCAACACAAGTGATCCAGTGTTTTCATCTTCGCGCGTCGCGTGCTACCCGGGAGATCTATCCTTGCCACGACTCGGTCTGTCTCAAGAGCAGTTTGATCAACTTGCCAAGACAGTCGAACGAATCATTCATAACGGCGCTGATGTTTCTTTCCTTAAGACATATCAGTCCTTGAAGCGATCAAATGTATCGTCGTCTAGGGAACTAGCACGAATGGCGATTACGCGAAGGATTCCAGTGCACTTCGTTTCAACTGGTGGTGTTGTGCAACTTACTGGCCAAGACGGTCTTGACGAGGTTTCCGTTGCAGACTCTGTACCTCCTACTGATGGCTCGCTTGGCTACGTTGCTTCGAAGTGGGCTTCGGAAGTTATACTAGAGAAGTATGCCAGCCAATACAACCTGCCGGTCTGGATTCATCGCCCATCCAATATCACGGGCCCAAATGCTCCGAAGGCGGATCTGATGCAGAACATCTTCCATTACTCTGTCAAGACAGCGTCACTTCCTGACTTGGCTTCGTGGAGTGGTTGCTTTGACTTTGTTCCCGTGGACGTTGTGGCTGCCGGCATTGCTGGTTCCATCTACGAGACTCAGGATACAGTAGCGTACAAGCATCACTGCGGTAGGGAGAAGATCTCTGTGGAGGATCTGCCGTCGTACCTTGAAGCGAAACACGGCAAGATTGAGACGATTAGTGTTGAAGAGTGGTTAGAGCGTTCGAAGGCTGCAGGGTTTGATGAGGTTACTGCGGCGTTAGTTGAGAAGACGTTGAGCAGAGGGGGAATTGTTCCTTGGCTTCGAAAAGAAGCAAACTAGATGTGCGTTTTCGGAGTCACGAACAAATTACATTGTAGGAGTTTAGAGTTACATTAATGTCAATAAGTGATGTTAGAAACGCAGTTACGCCTCTGTCTAGAATCCATAGGAGGTGGATTTCCTTCTCAAGTCTAAGTCTAAGGCTGCAGATGCAGGTAATCACGGTCGTCGTCCGGTTTGATCAAGAAATACAGGTTTAATCAGCGGTGGGAGCAAACTCCTGGCCTCTCTAGTCCGCGTGACGTGCTTCAGCTCTTTTCGCAGCGTACAGCAACCCCATCCCCAGAATCATACTCGACCCTCCCCAAATCTGCGCCGCTAAATAACTCCCGCCCGTAGCTTGCATCAATTTCCCAGCCAAAGGTGACCCTGTCAGGGCCGCAAAACTAATAATCGAGAAGATCATTCCGATTCTCGTTCCGGCTTTACTCAAATCCGGTGTCAAGCTCGCACAGCATGAAGGGAAGAGACTCTGTATCGCAGCGCCGAAGTAGCCAAATATGCTGACCCAGATGAACATTCCCGTGAGGGAGGATACTTGTGACCAGAGATAGAGACATAGCGAGGCCGAGAAGATTGTGGGTATGAAGACGGGGATCGCGCCGAAGAGACGGTCGGCGAGAAAGGCGGATATCATGCGACCTGGGATGCCGACTGCGTTGATGACGATGAGGATTAGGAATGAGTCTGATGCTGAGCCAGAGAGTTTGTCGGTTGTGTATTGACGAGCCTGACACCATCAGCAATTGTCACAAGATCAATTGAGAGAAGACTTACATAATTGTAGGAGATCCAGGTCGGCCACAAGGTAAAGAACATCGCTGCCGCAAAGAGGACATATGCTGGCTCCCTGAACGCAGCCCATTCAACAAGTGGCCCAGCCTTTCTCGCCTTGAGTCTCGTTTTCGCAATTATCATTATAATCATCGACGACATAGCAACTACCAATCCCATGACTCTCACCGTCCAGCGAAACCCGATCTTGGGGAGAAGTTGCTGCGCAATCAGCGGGAACACAATTCCTCCTGTGCCAGCACCGCATGCACCAGCGGATATAGCAATAGTCTTCTTGGTAGTAAAATACGTCGACATGTTTGCTATCGTGGGTGCGAAAATGATGCCATTACCAAGACCCTGGCAGATTCCCTGGGCGAGAAGGACTTGCCAATATGATGATGCGATGCTGGTCATGAAGATGGCTAGTATTTGGAGGAAGAGGCCTACTGCGAGAGCAGTACGGTAATATCCTGCGTCGAAAGCTCGGCCGGAGAATGTGCCGATGAAGAAAATGAGACAGACTTCTAAGCTGCCGATCCAAGAGATTGTCGAGGGCGGGAGAGAGAATTCGGATTCGTAGTAGGGCTGGAAGATGCCGAAGCTGATGAGGTAGCCCCATGAGTTGAAAGCGACGAGATGGCCTGTCACGACTTGCAGCCAGGCTTGTAAGCCGCCATCTGGAGGTTCACCTGGGTCATCTGTTGTGCATGCTTGGTTCTCTTCATCCTTGTTGCCCTCGCTTGGTGTTGAAGCAGCGTCGTCTTGAGTTTTTTCATCACTGAGGGGCTCATCGCGGAGCGTGGGACAGACACTATCTGAGGTGTCGACAGCCATTTTGACTTAGAATAACTAAATTGGCCATGGTGAAGAGTGGTGAAGGATGTGATGGAGCTTTTGTATTAGTGATGCTGGGGTCGGGGTTGAGGCGGAAATGTTTGCGGCCCGCGGGGTTCATCCTCCGATGCAGCAGATCCTCCCGGCATATGGATACTCGGCCGGACGGTTGTAGGGAAGATGATTGGAGGAGGATAGACAAATTACTGTGAATTATGGTTTTGTAAGACGTGATATGGATAATTGTTTATAAATCAGTATTTTGCTTTGGCTTGTAAATAAAAGGGCGTGTGTTCATAAATACTGTTGCTGCTTCGACGTAGGCAGGTATCGTGAAGTAAATTACATGATCAACCTATTTCCATTGGACCGAGGTTCAGCAAAGGCTTCTCGTCAACACGTACACCATTATCATTCTTAGAGCATGCGATATTCACCATTGGCATGGATCAGATTCAATTGAGCCATAAGAGCATAGAAAATAGTCGATATCGTGCAGTTCAATGACGGCACTGCATCTACTGGTGTCTCAGTATTTATGTCAGCTCCAACGTTACCACTCAATTCTGTAACAAACCCCAACCACCTCAGCCCTAATAGTTACACATGCGACTCATTCAGGCGAGATCGGCGTAACTTGCCGCGGTTTGGCTTAATAATGACACATATCTCAGTCTCTGATGGTGGATTTTGGTGGTTATGTCGGTAATATCGGCAACGTAGGAAATGCCGGGAGCTCAGGAAATAACGGGACAGGGGCCGTATTGACAGAATATATTCCCCATAACTTCAAAGGAATTACACTTACAGTAAATAAATAATCTAAGAATTATAAAGATATCAATGTAATAGATAGTAAGTGTAGTGGATTAATAATGTACTGCTGAACTGTTTATAAGTCTAATGTTAATACTCAAAAAGGAAAAAACTAACCAGTCCATGTTAAAGCAGTAGCATCATGAGGTGTTGTTGCGGTCGTATGCCGGCCGGATCCTGGCATCCAATGAATGCCTCTAAAATTTCACCACCATCAAATTCCTAAAACCAACATCACCACCCCTCCTCAGCATGTCCGCAACGCCATGGATATGCCGAGCCTGCACAAGAGCATTAACGCGCTCTCACATGCGCCAATTCGTGCGCTTCGCAACTAATGGTTCGACCTCCCTCTCAATCTCAAGCTCCCCCCGCTAACCATCACAGATGCCTCACCACTGCTCGCACCCGCCCTCCTCCAGCGCGCTCAGTCCCTCACAACCGAACACGACGACCTCCAGAAAACTCTCAATAACTCCTTCGATTCCTCCATAGCGAAACGCGTCGGCGAATTATCCCGTGTGGCCGAAGCGCTGAAAGCATGGCAGACCTCTCAAGCTTCTGTCGCCGAACTAACCTCCATGCTCGACGACCCCGACCAAGACGCCGATCTCGCTGCCATCGCCCGCGATGAACTCTCCTCCGAAACAGGAAAACTTGAATCTCTCGCCCGCAGACTCTCAGCAAGCTTGACGCCGCGCCATCCCTTCGCAGATTTCCCATGCATGCTGGAATTCCGCCCTGGGCCAGGCGGTCTTGAAGGACGCTACTTTATGGACACTTTGTTCAAGATGTACAAGGCGCTGTGTATGCGCCGAGGGTATCGCCATACGGTAGTAAAGTACGAATTCGCCGATACCGCAGGAGACTCCTCCTCATCCGCCGGCGAAAATCCCCTCCAAGAAGCAATTCTCGAAGTCCACGACCAAGGCGCCTTCGATATCTTCCGCAGCGAAGCAGGCATGCACCGCGTCCAGCGCATTCCCAGCACCGAGACCAAAGGCCGTGTGCACACCAGTGCCGTCGCTGTCTGGGTTCTCCCCTCGTTCCCCGAGAACGGTGCTGCAAACATCGACTTTGATGATCCAGAGAGTGATTTCTACGTCAATCCTCAAGAGGTCAAGATTGAGACGATGCGAGCTAGAGGTGCGGGAGGACAACACGTCAATAAGACCGAGTCTGCTATTAGGATGACGCATTTGCCTACCGGTACTACTGTGTCGATGCAGGATCATCGGTCGCAGCAACGTAATCGTGAAGAGGCATGGAAACTGCTTCGTTCGCGAATTGCTGATCAGCGACGAGAAGCTCGTGAAGAGGAAGCGTCAAATCTGAGAAACAGCGTACTGTCCAAGACACAGATCACACGAGGTGATAAGATCCGAACATACAACTACAACCAGGACCGATGTACCGACCATCGAGCAGGTGTTGACGTACACGACCTACCGAACGTGCTCGAGGGCGGTGAAAAGCTAGATCGAATCATGGACGGCGCAAAAGATTGGCTTGTGAACAAGGACATTGAACTCCTCATGGCCGAGGAAGAAGCCAAAGAGAAGCACAATGGCAAGAAATAGATGTACAACACTGTAGCATAGACATTGTATTATCATGTACATAACCCGCTGTAGGGAACCCAAAACTGCTGAATAGATGACGATATCCGAGCTTCATATCTTCGTGCCATTATACGTATCAAGAACCGAACCAAACTCCAGCATGCATCCGATGAGGATACCGCGGTCCCAGCTAACTCCATGCATCAAAGTCCATTTCACATTAATCCTCCAAGGACAATCTTTCCGATACTAGCCACCTCCGTCTTGACATGACTTCGACTTTGTTCTTCAAAGTCCCGTACTATGCCTTGCACGATGATCTTGCGCACGCGTGAATCCGCTTTTGTGAAGAGTTCAGCGACAGGTGCAGAACACTCTCTAGGTGACGGTACCAACGCCAGAAATCTCGTGTAGCAATCGATCAACACATCGCACAGCGTCGCAAACGTCTCGAAGTAATCGGGGTCAAATGGCAGCGATGGCGTGAGGAGAAAGGTATACTCCTCTCCAGGAAGAAGATCTGTTTCAGAAGCTGCAAAGTTCATCACTGATAGTGCAGGGCCACCGGCTGCGGGGAGAGAAGCCATTTCGTCGACCATGGGGTGCATGTCAGCTGCTGATGTCGAGCGACGAGATTTACCGCCTGGACGACGGAACATGCTTGGCAGACGGGCGCGGGTGAGCGATGCAGCTGTTGATGAGTCGCCGTGGAGTTGTTGGAAGGAGTCGAATTCGGAGAGGAGGGAGTTTAGACTTCGGAGGAATTCGATCGAGGTGGAGGAGTACAGGTCGATGATTGTCGGGAGGGAGAGGCCGAGGAGGAGATGGTTCGTTGCTTTGCGACCAAGCTTTCGAGCGTCCAGCGAGGGCATGCGGCTGAGGTCCGTCTTTTCGAAGAGATATGTCTTGAACCAATAAATCCGTCCCTCATGTCTATACCACCGTTAGCTCTCACCCAAACCGCTCTGCTCAAGGTCCAACATACGCTTTCCGCAGATACTCCAACGTCGCGATGCGCTTATTCGCAAGCTCCGTAACATGGTGATGCATGATACCCGCCTCGTTCTGCTGCCACATTCCCGACGTCCCAACCGCCCCGTTCGGCATTATCCCAATCGGCGTGTTCGGCACGATGCCCCCATGAAGGGTCGTCGACCCCGTCGCACTCCGAGTCAACATCTGCACTTCCACCGGCGCCGCACTTTCCACACCGTCTGGTCTCGGCGCTACCTTTGCAGCAGCGGAGAGAGCGTAATCCGGCAGCGCAGGAGGCGCCGCAGCATCCGTGACGAAAGCGTTAGGCCCGTTGCCAAACGAACTCCCGCGTCTGCTCGACAGCGACGCCTTTCGCGAGAACGAGGCTTTGCGGTCTTTGGGGAGGACGCTTGTGTTCAAGGGATCAACGGCGTGGCCGTCGCGCGTGGTAGGACGAGAAGCAGCGTTGGAGGAGAAGATGGATGTCGAGAAGATGGGCGTGCCCGTGTTGTTTGGTGTTTTGGGAGGCATGTTCTGTGAGGATCTGGCCCTGGGGGGCGTAAGGTAAGGTTGCGTTTGTGGTTGTTCTCTAGCCGTGCGTTAAAGGAGGGCGAGGGGTGTGATGATCGGCAGTCGAAGGAGCCAACAGATGGCGTTTTCGCCCAGAGCCGCACGCGGATTGCAGCGTCGCAGTGAATCCACGGCGGGGGGCGTTTGAGGAATGCAAGAGATTAGGTGTTTCGATTCGCTGGACGATACGCCTGCAGGCGCTCAGCGCCGCTTTTTTCGCTTCGTTTGATCGATTATCTCTTCGTGAATCTCAATATCGGATCGTCGTGCTCATCAGTCACTTTAAAGACAAAAAAATGGTGGTGAAAGGGTGTATCGCTGGAAGTTTGAACCCCTGGTGCCGAAAGTGGATTGGGGGGGAATTGCTTTGGGAATGGAAGGAAAATAAAAGATCCAGGGCCTCGCACGCGGACACATGGGTAAGGTAACCTGGAAGGGTTCAGATTGAAGATCCGCTAAACCTCCTCCAGCGAAAACCGGAATAAACCACCATTCTTGGCAAGACGCGCATAGAGAATCGGTTTCGTGATTTTAATTGAGAGGAATAAGGGCCGATTGAAGATGATCATTTGCACTGGTTTGATGTGTTGCAGCAAGACTAGGGACGTTGTTAATGTTGTCCGGTAGCTATGCGCGTAACAGGCATTGAACTTCGGTCTTGACAGAGAAATACTCGGAGGGGTATGGTACGGGGTTTTGCTTGGCCGGCCATTGAATAAAAGCCATTGGATAAGGAGTTCTTCACTGTTCTCGTCGATTTTTAGAGCATGCAAGCCAATCACAGGACCGCATACAGCCATCGTGTAAAGCATTGCCCTACCCTGCAGGAGCAAGATCGCATTCATCGCGACGGGGAGCGAGTTTTGTAAACAATACTATTTGAGACATGTCTGACGAGCATGGTTCGTTCCCTAGCTCGCTTAGCAACAAATGGTTATGCAAACCAGTCTTGCATGATGCTGTTGATGGAAAGCATTTCTGTTCATTGCTTGTCTTCTCGAAGCTCCAGCCTGTGACAGGGCCAAGAGATCTAGGTGAGCGCGACTCCTCACTATGAACTGGACGTAACATAATTTGATCTTGTTTCTTTGGGAAGAGTAGACCTGATACAAATTTTGTATACGGTCAGCCAGCCTTTGCACAAAGTACAAGTTTCAAGGTCTCGATTTAAGCTCAGCACGGCACGCTAACGCCGTGACGTCTTTGTGAAACCTCAAGACCCCTCATTGCTCACTCACCTCAGAGCGCCATCGCACCCATCCTCGATGGGAGCGACAACGCATGAATACCAGATAACCATCCAGAATGACAACTATTCATATCTTACGCCATGGCCAAGCTCTACACAAGTAATCCACCCTCCATCTCATCCCTCACCTGGCTAACAACCCAGCGTCGAGAGAGGCTATCCCCACCGCGACCCTCCCCTAACAGGCCTAGGCACACGTCAAGCCCGCAACGTCCAACAAACCATAACAATCCAACCAGATCTAATAATCGTATCGCCCATGACGCGAACAATACAGACAATGTACATCGTCTTCCGATATCTCCTCCACAGCACCAAAACTCCTGTCCAAGTATGGCCCGACCTCCGCGAGGCCCACGACGCAACCTGCAACAAGGGAATTTCACGGAAAGAATTAGCAGACAAGTTTCCAAACCTTGACTTTTCAGCTTGTCCAGAGAAGTGGGACTTTCCGCCGCATACCCCGGATGATGCAACGGTACGAGCCGAAAGAGTTCGGCGGCGGTTGAAAGATGTTGCTAGGACCGGGGGTTATAAAAATATCATGCTCGTCACGCATCGAGGCATTGCTGCGTTTCTAGTGCAGGGCGATAGATTCAGTGTTTGCGGTAAGAGTACCATTACAGTCTGAGATCCGAGCTGATGATGTAGAACACCGGTCATATCGCTTCGCCACGAGTGAAGAAGTCGACAATGCGAGGCATGGAGTTAACGTAGATACCGGCCTTGAGCAAGATTTTGGTCCGACAGTGCTGATACCAGCTGAGAAGCCGAAAACTCGCCAAGACAAGTCAAGCTGACGGGTAACTACTATCAATAGATGTATAGCCCCCGGCCTGACAACATCATCTCTGGGCTTGGACGATCAAGAGGTTTGCGGAGAATACAACCTTGGACTACAGTGCTGACCTCGTCTCACTAAGCAAAAATAACGATCAACTGGAAATATTGCTAGAAGAGTCCAGTGGGCCACGTCAACATAAGCGGAATACCACCCATCCTTTCGCAATCACCGAGCCCACTTTCGCATCCCATCAGTTCTCGCAATTTGGGGTCCATGACAACCCCAAGTAAGCCGGAACAAACCCATAAAATCTCCCAGCGTTTCAAAACAAAACCTAATTGGACAAACAAGTGCCAGTGTCGGATCTATCCAGCAAACTATCGATAGTTTAACTAAAATAAAGAAGCGCTACAGCCAAGCCTCACGAGTATATTTACAGACACCAACCCTCGTCTCTGCATCAGTGGCGGTGTAATGCATCCTGCAACTCCACGCTTACAGCTATTTACGTTATACCGTAAGCCAAGCCACTGCAAGGCTGGCCAGTAGAAACATCTCTGCTGATTACTTTCAACGCGCTGTGGAGATGGGATGAGAAAATGTCAGCACTAGTAGGGCTGAGCTCGGCATCACGGCAGTTTAAATAATTTCTCAATCCCAGGCCCAAGGCCAAATAGAAAAGAGAAAGAGGTATTCAGTGCTTGTTTCTCTTTCTTTCTTTTATTTCTCGGAGAATTTTATTTACTGAGAAATCATGGCTTTCGTGCGACCGTTGCTGTACGTTGCCCTCGGGCTTCTCATGGTGGTTTCCATCATCGAACTCTCCTTCATCTCAAGCATGGTCGGTTGGCTACATGGCAATGCCAGCGGAACTTTCTCATTCGAGTACCGCGGCACAAGACATAATCTCAAAGGCGAGCCAGCAAACTTGATCGTTGATCAGGGACATACCAGCAACGGCGCAGCTGGAACAGCATTCGTCCTCATCGGCTGCGGAGGAATCCTCGCTTTGATTCTTCGCAACAGACAGAACCCTGGAAAATTCAGTCGATTCTTGTATAACACGTGGCTGGTTTTCAACGTCCTCAGTTTACTCCTCATCCTCACGGCTCTTATTTACACCTTTGTTGTTACGAATAATCATAACGGACAACGTATCAACCCTGGTGTTGCGGCGGGTCTTGACGATGATGAGAAATACCCTCTTCAGTCATGGACGCCTCAGAATTGGTTCTCAGCATTCTTGAAACTCGACCTCACCAACTCGAATGAAAGAAACGACATTGAACATCACTTGCGTCTCATGCGAGGCTGGCAGTACAACCTTATCCCCTTCTTCATCATCCACCTTGCTGAGACCGGCCTTGCACTATGGGACGCTATGCTTCGACGGAAAGAACCTGTACCAGCCTATGCGCCACCCAAGCACACCGTTTAAGTCAATTTCATATACAAAAAGGATTGGCATCCTTGTAGGATGGAACATTATTTTTATTGGGTACATAAAGGAAGAAATATGGCATCGTACCTCGGCATAAAATGTATAGAGGTCGAATCTCTAATGATATAATAAATAACATAAATAATCTACTCACCTGCTTCATTCGTGATAGAGGCCAGTAAGATAGCTCAATTGTGATTACAAATCCTGTACAGAGGACACGAAGGGCGTGCAAATCTGTCACTAGGGCGCCTAGCGGGGCCTTATCTCAACACCATAAAAGCCATCCCCAACCTCACGATACTCAAGCTTGTCTAACAATCCACAAAACAGATCAAAATGACTTATTCACTCTTCATCGGCAACAAGCGCTACTCATCTTGGTCAATGCGACCCTGGGTTCTCCTCAAAGCCCTCGAGGTCCCCTTCGACGAGAAACTGAACCTCTTCAAACCCGGCCTTCGTCAACCTGACTTCCTCGCTTTTTCACCAAGCGGAAAAGTCCCCTGTCTTCACGACGGAGAAACATCAATTGTTGTATGGGACTCGTTGGCTATCTGCGAGTACATTGCTGAGAAGTACCCTGCTGCTTGGCCGACCGACGCAGCAGCACGCGCTTTTGCTCGCTGTGCCGCTGCGGAAATGCACTCTGGCTTCGACGCCATTCGCGATGAGTGCTCTATGAACGTTGGATTGAGGATTGAGCTTGGAACACCGAGTGAAGCACTTCAGAGGGACATCAACCGTTTCAATGAGCTTTTTAAAGAGGGGTTAGATAAGTTTGGTGGACCGTGGTTGGCGGGTGATAAGTTCACCATTGTGGATGCCATGTATGCTCCTATTGCTTCAAGGGTGAAGACCTATGGTATTGAGCTGGATGGTGCGGCAAAGGAGTACGCTGATCGGTTGTTTGAGCATGAGGCTGTGCAGGCGTGGATTCAGGGCGGTATCAAGGAGACGAGCAGAGAGCCTTTTCACGAGGAGGATTGTGTTAGAGGCCGAAAGGTTCTGAAGGACTTGACCAAGGAGTAAAGTATCTATTCAGCGTCGGAGAGGTACTGTTGGCTAAAAGAATGGCTATATAATAGATAAAACCAAGGGTGTTTGGTATATGGTTGACTCAATAAGTGTTAAAGTAGTTAGATTGCTCCAGAGGAAGTTCCCGCAAAGCTTAGATATGCAATCTTGGTAAGGACTCGAAACTTCTTTCCCCAAATGATGAATGCACCCGCGAATACCGTGATGATAAATGACAGGAAACAAACCAGGATAAAGGTATCCTGCACACCCATGCTGTCAATCCAAGGTTGAATACCAAATGTCATAGCACAGCCAATGATGTTTCTGATCAAGATAACAGTCGTGATGGCTTCACCATCAACCTCCTTGTAGCAGTCAACAACATACGCCATCGTAAGCGCAGCTGCAACAGTCAACCCAAAGCCAACGAGCCCCATGCCGACAACGGGACCGATCCAAGGTAACGAATTAGCTGCGCCGACGCCGTAAAGTAGGAGGCCACCTGACATTAGGAATGCCATGGGGATGAAAACCCAGAGACGGAACTCTGGCTCGAGCCAGCCGCGATTTCGGCGTGTGAGGAATAGGACAAGCTTGTCGTTAAAAGGACCCGCCATCAAGGCTCTGATGGAAGGTTAGCATACAAGCAGTGCTGTATTGTGAAGGAAGCTTACCCAAAGAGACCTCCAATAAGAGGGGATAGCCATATCAGGCCCAATGCCTCATTGCTCATGTTATATGGTGATGAGCCCAAGATGGAAGCTGTAGTGGTTCCCAAGACGGTAATCCATGATACGCAAGCCCCGTACTCGAGACCGCTCTGCTTTAGGTAAGTATATCGTCATTTTGAGGAAGGGATACTGTAGCTTACCCAAACAATGGCCGGAAACCAAGCTAGTTGTAGAGGCCGATAGACCTGCCTGATAAATTGCCCCCAAGTTCCTGGAAGAACAACCCACGGGCGGTACTGAAGGCGAAAGGAGTCTGTCTCCAGGACTTGGCCAACTTTGTATACACTACCATTGGTGAGTGCGGAGTGTAGTTGCTTTTCTCCTTTATCATCGCGTTGGATGGCTTCCAAAACAGACTCCTGGACTACACGGTCTGGATCTTGAGGTAGCTCCGAGTCTCTGGGAAAGTTGCTTTCCTCCAGAGTAAAGAAGATAGCAACAAAGAGTATACCACACAAGATAGCACCCCACCAATATACCCAACGCCAACCGAGAGTTCTGATCATGTACCCAGAGCAAATTGGACCGACTGACGAGCCTGCTGATAGACCGAAGGCGTAAACACCCAAGGCAAACCCTCGTTCATGAGCAAAGAAGATATCGGCGATCGAGATGGGAACGAGAGCTTCGTATGGCGCACGGCCTAGTCCAAAGAGGATGTGAGCGCCGATGAAGTCACCGGAGTTTCTTGCAGATGCAAGCCAGATATGGCAGCCTATCACTACAGCCAAACTGGAAAGGTATGCAATGCGCCGACCAAACTCTGCCAGATATTAGCACGCGTACTACTTAAGCCAAGGCGATTTACGATACTTACTATGAGAAAGAGGCGTGAAAAAGACATTTCCAACACCAAGCATCAGTAGCGTCAAAGCAGTACCAACGTTGAGTTGGTTGATCGATGTCCCAAGCGCATCTTGAATATCGACATAAACAGAACTTTCCCAGTTGCCGAGAGCAGTCATGACAGTGCTGTATATGACGAGCAAGAACAGATGATATCGCTTCCGCCAGTCGGACCACCGAAGTGGATCACCCAGACTGTCAGATGGAGTGGGAACAAGGATAATGTCTCCATTTTCATTGGTGTTGTGGGATGGTCGAGTAACGAGGTAGACTGTTCCAGGGACGACTTCGTAGTCGGAATGGGAAGGGCGGACCTCCTCCATGATGATTCAGAAGGAGTTGTTGGAGATATGTTAGATGAGTTTGATGCTGAAGCCATTGTTTAAGACGACGAGGTGACTTTATAGACTTGTGAGCTCGACTACCGATAAGGAGTTCAGCGATAATGGTCAACCTGCCGATGATAATGCCGGTCGTTCATGGTGGCTGGAAAACCTGGGGATTGAGCCAGGCCCAAAAAGGTCTTCCGACGCACTAAAGCTTGAGACTAGAAGTGATAACGGCCTCGGATGATCTGATGATGAGCAGATCAATCATCCAGAAGAGGAAAGAAAAGTTGGAAATGCGAGAGAGGTGACGGCGATTTGAGTTTCGAGCGAGACTAATCTCCATTAGGTCTTCCGACAGACTAAAGCTGATCCTTGTCTGCCTGTTGACCAATGATTTGGCTGGGGTTTCATCTTGAACTGCAATACCCGGAAGTATATCCGCAGGCCGAGGAGTTGAGCTAGGCTGTATTGGCTCTTGCGACAAGCTAATACAGCTTCGTTTGGTCGTGCATGAATAGAAGAGAGCGGAAAATATGCTATAAATTCCGAAATGTGTTATCTCCCCTCAATTCTGGATGGACTACACATTGCTCAGCATTCTTCACTCCTAGCCTTTCACAATGACGCTTCTATCAAAGCCAAGCATCTCAATGGAAGATGTACGAAACACCATCGACACTTACATCAAGGGCCTTTCAGATGATCTCTATATTCTGAACAAGCAGGTAAGACTCTGCTAGCATTCACCATTCAGTATAGGCTAATATCTTTACCCAGATCCACGACGAACCAGAAATCGCTTTCCAAGAATTCAAAGCTCAAACTCATATTTCCGATTTCCTTGAACGACAAGGCCACGCCGTTCAACGAGGCGCTTATAACCTACCTACATCCCTCGAGTCTATATACGGCTCCAAAGGCCGATGCGTCAACTTTAACGCGGAGTATGATGCCCTTCCCGGCCTTGGACATGCTTGTGGTCACAACTTGATCGCTACAGCTAGCATTGCTGCATATCTCGCTTTGACACATACTTTGAATAAGTATGGCGTTGACGGGAGAGCGCAGTTACTTGGTACGCCTGCTGAGGAGGATGGCGGAGGGAAGATTCTGCTCCTTAATGCCGGGGCTTACGAGAAAGCTGACCTATCTTTGATGATGTAAGTTGCGATCATCATCGTGCTTTTGACTCTCTAATGACTAGCAGTCACCCTTTCGTAGAAGATCAATTCCGTCCAAATGGTACAATTGGATCAGCTGGCCAAAGCAGCATCGCAATAGTCGACTTAATCGCCGAATTTCGCGGCACTAGCGCTCACGCCTCCGGAAACCCATGGGATGGAATCAACGCTCTTGACGCCCTGGTAGCTTCATACAACAATATCTCAATGCTACGACAGCAGATAAAGCCAGATGAGCGTATCCATGGATGCATTCTCCAGGCGCCGAAGATCACAAATGCGATACCAGAGTATACAAAGGTCAAGTTCTCAATCCGAAGTCCAAAGATGAATTCTTTGAAGAAACTAACCCAGCGGGTGCGGAAATGTCTTGAGGCAGGAGGGCTGGCTACGGGCTGCGAGGTTGAGATCACGGAAGATTTGGCGTATGCTGACCTCTGGGTGAACAATCCTCTCTGTTCCCTATTCAAGGGCCACATGGAGAGCCTTGGTATTTCGTTATCACAAGGTAGTCAACAAGAGAACATAGGCGGGTCGACTGATATGGGGAACGTCAGTCAAGCTATCCCTGGCCTGCATGGGATTATCGGGATACAGGCACCACCGGGCACGTTTCCTCACAACCATGCCTTTGCAGAAGCTGCTGGTACTAAGGAAGCATATTTGAGAATCCTGGAGGCTGCGAAGGGTATGGCTTTGACTGCGTGGTCTGCTATTGTTGATGATAAGGTGTTTGCTGAGATTCAGGATCATTTTGACAAAGATGAGCAAGATGGATGAGAGCTTGAGTCTATGAATAGAATAAGTAGTTCCAGTAGCGCAGAAATTCACAATTCACCACACGTTCTAACAACTACATTCATGCAAAATGAGTATATTCTTCATACCGAGGAGCCTCCCTTTTCCTACAGAATCACTGTTTTGAGCAGAGACTCTTCGAACAGGATGTCGAGCCCCAACGAAGAAGTTTCTTCTTCTTCTGCACCAGCCACTGCAGGGTTCTGTTCTGTCAAAGCTCCAGCAACAGGCGCAAAACCATCGAGAAGTCTTGGTCCCCATGCACGAGAAAGAAACTTCACCACAGATCTCACTGCCCTGCCACCGGCAAAGTGATTCATCGCCTCAACCTGGAGTACGATGAGGTCTTGACTTTTGGTCGTTGTCGTACCGGTGCCAAGAACAGTGATCGCCCAAAGCAGGCTTGTAAAGTCAGACCGTACCCTGGCGAGGTGATGAAGTGCTGTTTCGCAGAGGCCTACCACTGAAGGGTCTTCAGCACGTAGACAAGGGTTCTCGATTTTGGTGATTAGTAGTTCGATGGCCAGTGAGTAGATACTTCTAATGTGGAAACTCTCAGCATTATGGTTGGCACTTGAGACTTTCTGATCGGCGACCGTTGCTATCTGTTTGATGTGGCCCAATCCGACTTGACACTCGCTCAGTCTGCTCCTCAGCTCTCGCAGTCTGGCCTGCATATCATTTGGCGCCACGCTGAGTCGATGATGCAGAAGATGAGAGACTTTGAACAAGATATCGAAAAGCTCGATTGGCAGCCATGCAGATAGTCCTGCTTTTACGAAGCCCCGAAAGTTGGCGTCCGATTCTAGAACGGGTGATCTTGACCATAGGGTTATAATCTTGGAAAGGTCATGGTAATTGCGTAAGTAGCTTGGGCGAAAGACACTATTGATGGCGACATGATAGACCAACGTCTCTAGAATCAGAGCTTGGTGGGTGTTTTGAGGCGGTTGGTCAAGTGCTAGGCATAAAGGTGCTGTGACTGATAGATAGGTCAGAGAGTCGGTAGTGGAGTTTTCGAATCTCTATATATTGATCAGCTTTGGTAGAAGTGGTGGAAGTCGTGTGCTCACCTCAAATACATGCAGTAAAAGTAAAGTCGCGATATTGGAGTCCTGAGTAAGACTCTCCTCACTCCGAGTACTCAGGCGAAGCTGCTTCAGGGCGTCGCTGTGTTGCTGCAGGGCGTGTATACGCCAGCTAGGCTGAAGCTGCGAAATAATGATAGCCGAACACGCGATCCAAGCATGCAGCATACTGCGAGAATTAGCCAAGGCTTCAAAACCCTGAGCTAGCATTGAAAACTCTCGGCCTTGATCTAGTCTTGATGTGGCCTGGTCGAGGACCTCGAGCAGACCCGTCATTGAGCATGAGGGCAGGCCTTGGAAGCATTCATTGAAGGCCCCTGTGTTGCTGATGTGTATCGGAGAAGACAGGCGGCTTCCGTTTCGTAGGATTAATTCGTCACCGAGAGATTCTGGTGTGCTGGTATCATCATTAGAGTCCCCATCCAACCGAGGACTCAGACTGCTCTCGCCAGCCCGGGCAAGTAGCTTTGGGCTGCGGCGCTCATTATTGCTGCGCCAACTACATGCAACTCTTCGGCTTGAACAGCTACCACAAGTTGGGCGGCATTCATCGCATTTCTTCCGTCGACTTCGGCCTGAGAGCAGAGTCAGTGACTTTGCCACTATGATGGGACGACAAGCTTACATGGGATGCAACCGCCTGGGGATCGGCGATGCTTCACGCGCTTCTCTGCATGAACCCAACCTCCTGAGTAAAGTTCAAATTGCGCAAACATCGGCCAGTTGTCGTTGGATCTTGGGAATGTGAAAGGCGAGTGGTAGATAGAATTACTAATCGGGATCGCGGGGTTTAGGCAATACGGCAGCCTATGCTATCTCGGGATAGTTCCAAAGTCCAGAAGAGGTCGGCTTTAAACTAACTTCAGAAATGTATAAGCTGTGACTAAGATTTATAATAAATTGTAGCAAATGAGTTTATAACTTTAGGTAAGTAATTCTTTTAGTTATATACCTAAAGTTATAAAATCATTAAATTAATAGATTATATAGATTATATAGATTAAAGGATAGGGGTCTTTAAGTGAGATTATAGACATAAACAATCTCAGCCGGGTTTAGAATTTTAATAAAGTAACCATCGCAGGGGCTGGCACCTTGTCACAGATAGCAAAAATAGCAATGATCCAACTCTAATGACTCTATGTAAATTGATGTCAGCGACCCTTGGCTTGGTGGTTGGCAAGTATGAGCGAGAACTAAACACCGGTTCGGTTCGGTTCGTGTCACAATAAGATACCTTAGTACTAGTCAAGATTAGGTTAACAGTTAAGGAACCTCGGCAACCTTTCTAAACTATTTAATCGCTTCTAAGCCCCAGAAATTCGAAAAGTATCGCACTTGAACTTTACTGCTTAATAAAAACCTGCCTTCTCTAAGTAACCAAGCCGCTCGGAACCCGAAAATGACCCTTAAATACGACCCTGAGTTTCAGGCCGTACATGATGCATTTGCAAAAATGTTCAAGCTTGAGCCTCTATCTTTAGATGATATCGAGGGCTCTGCTAGACGACGTGAAGAGTCCATGCAAGCCTTTATTCCGAAACAGGTGGTTCATCCAGATGTGGAGCAAGCCACTCACCCAATCGATACTTCTGACGGCCATACTATTACAGTCGTCAGCTTTGTTAAAAGAGACTCCCAATCAAGCCCTGGACCAGCCCTTCTTCATTTCCACGGAGGGGGCATGATAATGGGATCAGCCGAGGGGGGAGCAATGATATTGTCAGCCCTGGTCATGGAAACTTCTATCCCTGTCTTCAGTGTCAATTATCGACTTGCTCCTAAATTCAAGGGCCCCATTCCTGCTCAAGATGGCTACGCCGCCTTGCTTTGGCTACAGAGCAGAGCAGATGAATTCAACGTGGACCCGGCAAGAATTGCGCTTCTTGGCTATAGCGGAGGTGGAGGTGTTGCTGCCGGCGTAGGCTTGATCGCCCGTGACCAAGACCTACAGCCTCCTCTAGCCAAGCAGATCCTGATCTACCCGATGCTAGACGACCGAAATTTGGTAGAGAATGAGGGTCTGAAGCCTTTAGCTACCTGGACGTGGGAAGAGAATAAGGTAGGGTGGACGGGGCTTCTTGGAGGTCAAGCAGGAAAGCCAGACGCCCCAGTTTCGCAATACGCGGCTCCTGCTCGAGCAACAAATACGGCCAATTTACCGCCAACATATCTCGATACTGGAGACCTTGACATATTCCGCGATGAGGTCGTCACGTATGCTGCGAGACTGCTTGCGCAGAACGTTCCTGTTGAGCTCCATGTTTATCCCGGCGTGCCTCATGCGTTTGAGTTAATTGCGCCTAATGTCGAAGTCTCGAAAAGGGCTGTTGAGAACAGGCGGAGAGCCATGACAGACTTTTAAGGCTATCCCCCACATAGCATTTTTGAACCAGTTGAAGAAGCAGATGCGGCATCTTTTTGGGCTGGGGATGCGTAATAGGCGACAAGGTCGAAATAAATGAAGATTTAGCATGTGCAGATCTGTATGGTTCCGGGTATCGTAGATATAAGGGTTCAATATAGCGAAGTTAAATGCTACCCGAAATGAATGATAACTTCTACCTCAGTCAAACACTGAAAACTGCAAGATAACCAACAAAAGCGGAGATCATATCATGCCGAAAACCTGATCAGTTATTGAGTTCCCGATTCAGGCAGAATTCACGAGCTACACCGTGTCCTCAGAGGTGGCTCGTTGGTTTTCTGGCTTATATTGGAAAGGGTGTTAATAAATAATGACAAAGTTGTGTCTCTATGTCGTTCTTTAGAGTTTCATCTTTGCAGTTACATTTTCAGTCCTCCATAGAAATCAGTCTATATCGAATGGGGTTCGGCCCGTGAGCATAGGCTAGGGAATACCAAGTTCCTCCAGTAAATTGTCTGTTGTGTCAACGATGCGCATGTCCATCCCTGGTAGACTTAACTTCCACCGAGAACAGCTATCGGTGAATAGTTGCAAACTGACCTTGGAGAGCCAATGAGTGAAGCAATAACTCGAGAGCTCTCCTCACTCTGGCTCACGGATGAGAGGATTGGCAGTTGAGTCACTGGGAAAACAATTTCGAGCTGGTGAGTATGGGTGTCTGAAAGTCTGGCCTTAGTCCCCAGTCAAATTCGTCCTTGTTTCTCAATCTTGGAACTTAGGAAGGACGCAGAATATTGGCATAAAGCATCGGAATATCAGCGTCATCTGGCAGCTGGGTAAAACTCACTCTGGTCTGTATTCGTCGCGACGATCTGACTCCCCAAATTTGAATGCTATCATCGAAATGGTATTGTCGCCTAGTTTACGCTTACAGAGGCTTGAAACTATTGACGCTTGGACTGTAGGATTGAGAAGTGTTGTTCAGTCATGTGGCTACTGAGTTGCCAATTAAGTTTTGACATAGGATTGATATAAGTTGGATGAGCCAAACCTGGCCTAGTACTCATTTCTGAATGTAGGTCGCTCTTTCCATTGACTCCAAGAGACAATAGACGACTCCTTTGGAGTATTCCGGAAAGGCTTTGGAGACCTCTTCCACTCTTGGTGGAACTCTACATTACATCTCGTGACTCCAAGACTCTTTCAACTGCCTCAGCTGCCTTGTCGTAAGTCTCTTGCGCCCTGTCGTCCTCAATAGAGAATAGGTTGCTAGGTTATATCAAGGTCAACGGTCTGTCTGGGGTCCTTTTTGTGCTGTCTGGGTAAAGGTGGTAGGAGATAGTGTGAAGGACGCCGAGATTTCTTGAGAGAATATCTATGGCATTGAGATCACAAATGACGAAGCAAGCATGGCACGTTAGTTGACCGGGCTCGATGTATTGTCGCCGAAGCTCACAAATGGATGACAACAGTTCCTTCAACTCTCAATGCTCCCCGTGAAGGCCGGAGGCCGTAGAATTAATGGCTAGCTGCCAATTGGCGTACACTTCCCCCAGTGCTTCTCTCACGTGGGGAGCTTATGTCGACATCGTGAGGGAGCGTGAAAGTCGACAAAGCCATATGTGGGATCTCAGTGTCAGCGAGCTGGCTCATGCCTGTCTTGCCTATGATGACAGCGACGAGATCTAGCAATCGCTGAATGGAGGGGGCATTCTGGGACGTGATGCCATGGAATGCGCCATAGGCCAGAGAGGAGTCAAATGTTTTGGCGCCAGCGATATCGATGCTGTCCTTAATTCCGACTCTGGGGCTGTTCAATGACAGCTCGGGGTTTGGTGTGAAATAGAGACGGGAGGGAACGGCGATGGCTTGACTTGTGTACGCATCGGAGTTTGTCGCGTTTAAATATATGACGCTGTCATGAGTTGTCAGCAAAGAGAGTAGGGCAGGGCATGAATAGAAACACTGGTGAAGGGACTCACGTTTGGTACAGTGATTGAACGAGCGACGCAACAAAAGCTGCGTGAGTAACTGGGAGACCCTCCCTCACTGGCAACAGTCCCGTGGCAGTGTCAAAGTGGGCACCTTCCGTCAGAGTATCGGTTTTCAGCTTTGATTGATCAATCAAGATATCTCGGTTTGTACCAGGAGAATGCAATCGATCCGCAAGTCTTGTGGCAGTCGGGGTTCGATAGGCTACATCATGATGGGCAGAGACAACAACGGGTATAAAATGGTATCCCAGATGTCGTCTATCTGATGTAAGCGGTGAAGGGGGTCGTCTAAGTCTTGCGCTGACAAGTCGACAATGGCACTGTCGCCAAGTACTGTACTGTGCCTACTTGATAACACGGACTGATAGTCAGGGCTGGCCGCCATGTCACTAGACGAGTTTCATAAACGAACAGTTTGAAATCGTCCACATTGTTCGCGAGAAATACTGACCTGAGAACAAGAGCTTTCATCTCCAAAAAGGTCGGCGCGTCACTAGTAGTCTTTCCCTTGTTTAGTGTCTCTTACCAATGATGAATAAGAAGTTTAAATAGACTGCCACAGCTACTAGTGCCCTTAAATCGACAGGACTTATCGGGGCGGTTGATCTATAGCTGGCACTTTTGCTCGAACAGGAAGGATTTTGTATTTGGTCAATAGAGAAAAACGGGCCTACCGATCTTTTCTCTAGTTAGGTTGTTTCTCGTATTATCAAGGGCTTCGACAGGTTGTGTAACAAAAGAGAAAAGGAGTCATCGCCGTATAAGTTTCATCAGTGATTCGGCAAGTTTATTACCCGCAAGCTATCAATCTTTGCCATTGCAGGCATCTGACTCTCAAAGTTGGGCTCTTTGTCCTACCAAGTTTGACATCTCGCACGTGATAGGCTGTTGCCTGATTCAATTGTTCAACCAACGACCTTGAGGCCTCATCTTCCACTCGCTTCGTCAACCGCCACCTTTCTAATCCTCTCCGAACCTCATAGTCACGAAGTGCGCTTAATATGTCTCCTTCCTCTAGTCAAGATACTAGCGATGCATCAATCACCTCTAATGAGTCCTGTCGGTTTGAGACGGTCCAGATTAGCGACACAGAAGAGCCTGAATTTTATCGAAAAGGTGGCTTCCACCCAGTTCATATCGGCGATCACGTTGATGGCGGTCGGTACCGGATTGTCCATAAGCTCGGTCATGGCGGCTTTTCCGTCGTATGGCTAGCTTACGACTCCTTGGAGTCTATCTGGGTGGCACTCAAGATTGTGGCAGCTTCGGACTCCTCTATGATGGAAGACAAAGCAGTCATGTGCCACAGTATCACCTCTAAAATTAATGACGAGAGATTCATAACCTATAAGCGCTTCTTTCACATCGAAGGGCCCAATGGCCGCCACCTATGTCTAGTCCTACCACCTTGTGGTCCTTCTTGCAACACCATGTCCCAATACCTACAGAGCAGGTTTCATCCCTGGCTGGCGCGTCGCGTGTCTTCCCAAGCTACAAAAGCTATCGCAGATCTTCATTCTCAAGGTCTTTGTCACGGAGGTACGCCGCGTTTCTGCTTCCTGCCTTTACGTTCCTGATTTTCTATAGATTTTGCCCCGAGCAATATCGTCTTTCGCATCCGTAACCTTGATCATCAAGATGATCAAGGGATATACCGGCTTTTTGGTGAGCCTCAACGGGATGGCTTGAGAACGATATCTGGTGAACCTACTGGTGCAGAGGCGCCTCGGTATATTGTTGGCAACCTCGATTTCGCCTCAGCAGAAGACCTCATACTTGATGACATCTGCTTAACCGATTGTGATCAAGCATTTTTGACCACTGCTCCCCCGAGGAAAACACTTGGGACACCTCCAGGCTTTCTGGCGCCCGAGGTGGCAGTTGGAAACCTGGCCAGCACTGCAAGTGATGTGTGGGCTTTGGGCTGCTCTATCCTACAGATCAGGTCAGGCTCATCTCCTTTCTCAATTCCCAACGTTGATAGTCCAGCAAACTTGCTTGGATGGGTCAGCGAGTACCTTGGCCGTATACCGGCATCATGGGGAGAGCCGCTATTCGACGATGACGGCCTCCCAACGATGGACACAATCAATGGCGAGCCCCTGGGCGAAATACTCGAAAACACAAGATCATTGAAGCAGTGGATCGGCGAGATCTGGGATCAACCAGAGAATCTCGAGGAGCTTCAGTCATCATCAACTGCGCCAGAAAGAGTGAGGGATGAGAACAAGCCATATCTGGAATGTTACAGCAACAAATTTTGGAAACCTGCCGCGACCAGAATCGACAATGTCTACCTTGGAGCATACTCTGACAAAGTTGATAAGATCATTGAGTCACTGCCGAAAATACCTACGCACGAGGCTGACTTGTTATATGATTTGATATCCAAGATTTTCGTTTACGAGCCTGTGCAGCGAGTGTCTGCAAAAGATATCTTGGCTCATCCATGGTTTCATTTGGATGACAGGATATGAAGACTTGCTCCCAACCTCTTCAGCAGAGTTATGGGATAATAATTAGAGGAGTCAATAGACGAAATACGATTACAGATTCGGGGTGACGCGTTGTTCCATTACAAGGCCTGTACACCCGGTAGTTATTCCCGGAGTGTCGTGGTCTAGAAGCCGGCTCTGAGCCGGCGGGTAAGCTTCCGGCCTGGTCTGGGGTTGCCACGCCGGGATATCCAAGATCTTATTCATGCAATCGTCATCAAAATAAGGTGACTATTGACCGATATACGGATTCTCTCCGTTTTCGGTGTGGCTCATCAGCAAAAATTCTCGAGATAATCCTCACGGATGGGAATGCTGTTCTCGCAATGCTCCAAGCTCCTCCGGCTTCGCTATTGGTGGGGTGACAGTAAGACGATGGGAACGGAGCGAGCGAATTGAGCGAAATGAAGAAGTACTTTAGAAATATATACAAACAATTGAATGCATAAAGTATTCATCCTTTCCAAATATTCGGTCAAGAGTCAATGGTAGCATTCGTGGAATGTTGACCGTCCTGTCACACGATCGGTCACGTGCTTCTACCAAGATCCTGAGTCATCAGCATCACCCCGCCAAAATCTTTGACCCCTCCAAAATCTCGGGCTCAAATTGGGGCAACGAGACCTACTTCTGCCAGACGCCTCCCACTCCATTCTTCCATAGACGAAGACGAGATCGAAAGCGAGTCCTACAGACGCATACGAACGAGACCAAGCTTCAGCACACGATTGCCACAGCGAACACTCTACCCGACAAACTTCCCCTCCTCCAACCCCGCCATCATGAGCTTCGACGCTGAGAGCGCGGCTCCAGTGCTCGCCACAGCCGACTTCAAGACTCTCGGTCCCTTGGCCGCTGATCTCGACAAGCACCTCACTCTCCGAACCTACCTTGGAGGCTACACCCTGAGCGAGGCTGACGAGAAGGTCTGGACTGCCCTCCGCACCAATAAGGTCGCCATTGGCCTCGTCCGAAAGGGTGCCTACGCCAACATCACCCGATGGTTCAAGTTCATCGAGGATGCTCACCCTGAGCTGAAGGAGAAGCTCAACTCTGGCAAGGAGAAGCGCGTTGGCGGTGCCAACTATAACATTGGCCTTCAGAACACTGAGAACGGTGTCGTGACCCGTTTCCCTCCTGAGCCCAGGTATGTTCTTCACCGAAACACGCATCGCGTGACTTTACTGACACTTTGCAAGTGGTTATCTTCACATTGGTCACGCAAAGGCCGCTCTCCTCAACGATTACTTCGCCAAGACTGCCCCCGATGGCAATGGCAAGCTCCTCGTCCGATTCGACGATACAAACCCCTCCAAGGAGAAGCAGGAGTTCGAGGACTCTATTCTCCACGATCTCGAGTTGATGGACATTAAGTACGTCTCCGTCACTCACACCAGCGACTACTTCAAGGAGCTCTACGAGATTGCCGAGCAGATGATCCTCGACGGCAACGCATACGCCGATGACACCGACCCCGAGGTCCAGAAGGATGACCGCAAGAACCGTCTTGCCAGCAAGCGACGTGACCGTCCTGCTGAGGAGAGTTTGGCCATGTTCAGAGAGATGAAGAACGGTACCGACCTGGGCCGAAAACACTGCATTCGCGCTCGCATCGCCTTCGACTCGAGCAACGGCTCTATGCGAGACCCCGTCATCTACCGATTCCCCAATTGGAAGGGCGCCGAGCCCGCTCCTCACCACCGAACCGGTTGGGACTGGAACATCTACCCTACCTACGATTTCGCCTGCCCCGTCGTCGACAGTCTCGAGGGTGTCACCCACGCGCTCCGAACAACCGAGTATGCCGACCGTAACGAGCAATACCACTGGTTCATTAACAACCTCAAGCTCCGCAAGGTCAACCTCTGGGAGTTTGCCCGTATCAACTTTATCCGAACATTCCTTTCCAAGCGAAAGCTCACCAAGGTTGTCGACACCGGCCGTGTCAGCGGCTGGGATGATCCTCGCCTGCCTACCGTCCGCGGTATCCTCCGTCGCGGTCTGACCGTTCCCGCTCTCCGTGAGTTCATGTTGAAGCAGGGGCCTAGCCGAAATATCGTCACCATGGACTGGACAACTATCTGGGCCATCAACAAGCGAATGCTCGACCCTGTTGTGCCCCGATACATGGCCATTGAGGAGAAGGACGCCGTCACTGTCACCGTGACTGGCGGTCCCGAGAAGTCATACAAGGAGGACAGACCCAAGCATGTCAAGAACCCTGAGGTTGGTACCAAGCAGGTTACATTCGGACCCAAGCTTCTCCTCGACCAAGCCGATGTTGCTGAATTCGCCGACAACGAGGAGATTACCCTGATGAGCTGGGGTAACGCCATTGTCCGCGGCCTTGACAAGTCCGCCTCACCCATTAAGGACCTCAACCTCGAGCTGCATCTCGCCGGTGACTTCAAGACCACGAGCAAGAAGGTCCACTGGCTAGCGGCCGACCCCGAGAACCTTGTCAAAGCTGAGCTCTGGGACTTTGGCTACCTCATCACCAAGGACACGCTAGAGAAGGATGACAACCTTGACGACTACCTGGCCGAGACCACCGCCTGGAAGGTCGATGCGCTGGTCGACGCTAGCATCGCTGGTCTCAAGGAGAACGACTTTATCCAGCTGGAGCGCAAGGGATACTACCGTGTGGACAAGGCTCTTGGCCAAGGACCCGACGGCCGAGCTGTCCTGTTCAAGGTCCCCACAGGTGGCCAGAAGGGTTAGGCAAGCTAAACTAGTCAAGAAAACAAAAGGGCTGGGGGATTTATGACGTCTTGTGATTTGACGACGGACATGTAGTTATGAAAGACAAAGTACCGTAGTAGAAATGCGAAAAAGAGGAAAAGATCCGGACCATCATGAAGTCCCTCTCACTTTGCATGCAGGATATGTCACGCTGTTCCTTTCGCGATGATGATTCGCTCTGCTGCGAGGGTTTGATGTCAGCGCTGATGCAGATCCACCAAAATCGGCATACTCTTGAACACGATGGGAAAATCCCTGCAGGAAAGAGTGCTTCTCAATGCGCATATCAGAATGCACAGTGAGATTTGAACTGCAGGCCTGAGGATACGAGAGGGGGCGGGTTGATCGACCCTGTAATCAGCTACACGAGAGGGGGAATGATGGTGCGATTAGTTTCTCCACATTAGGCGGAGATTTTCTAGAAGATGATCGATTATGACGTTGGATATGTGCAGTGAAGTGAAGTGATTCGGATGTAGGTACCTGTTGAAGATGGATGGATGGAATGAGAATTGTTGAGATACGATACTGGATGCACGGGGAAAACCAGACCCCTAAGAATAGAAAATAGAACGGTTCTAGCGCATCTGATGCCGCTAACCCCGCTGTAGCAGTCAGCCCAGAAGGGCTGCTCCCGCATCGTGGCGTAGAAAAAACGGTCTCGATCTTTCTCAATGCGGTGAAAGGATTCATTACTAACGTTGGGCATTTGCAGTAAGGAACATGACTGAAGGTAACGTGAGATTCGAGTAATACGAGATGCTGCATCGAGCGATGGGCCAAGGGCCAACTCCACAGTTTCTGACGTAGAACAAGACGGAAAGATCGGAAATACTGTATGTACCCAACGGAAGAATTATCTGATCAGGTTGGGTGTGCTATTTTGGTCCTTTTTGCGGGGATGAGACCCGACCTGGCGATACCTCACAACAAAGCACCTCTCAATACGAGAGCTTCTGCTTCAAGTATGTCCAAATACAGTGAATCACGAGGTAGCAATTAAAGAATAATACTACCATTTTATGCTTCTTCTGTGCCGCTTTATGCTTATGCATAGTTTCTACGCCTCCCGCTGCGGTGCGGTGCGGTTCATCGGCTGATGTCGGTGGATGCGGCTTTGGGAATACGAGATCCAGCTTCGGCCTGTCGATCACCTCGTGTTGCTCAACGCACGAGGTCTCTACTGCAAGGGAAGTTGAAGCTGGAGCTCGCGGTGAGCTATAGCACGGATCAGTATAGCTTGTGGGACTGGGCTTAGAATAGATGGAGGTTCTCTATGTCATAAGTTTAGACCAGCAGTGTAGAAACATCTATATAAACAGCCCTCATCCTTCTCCCTTCTCATCTCATCCCATCTCATCACCACACACTCCTCTTCACACAAACCACTTCAACTCCAAACAAACCACTACAAACACATTCAAAATGAAGTTCTCCGCCGCCGTCTTCACCCTCCTCGCCGCCACCGGCGTCACAGCCGCACCCGCCGCTGAGTCCGTCAACATGATGGCCGCAACCCCCCAGTGGACCATCCGCGACGCCAAGCGCTACTGCCGCTCCGACGACTCCATCTGCAACTGGAAGTTCGGCATCGACACTGGCAACGGCAAGCCCTACGAGTGCCGCTACGACGTCAAGGGCCCCGGCGCCAGCAAGAAGCGCAGCGCTGGCCCTAGCACCTGCGGCGACTTCACCATCACCTCTGGCTGGAGCGACCAGTTCGGCGCCGACAACGGTTTCACTACCCTGTCTGTCGTGTCCAAGTCGAAGCGTCAGATCATCTGGCCTGCTTATACCGACAAGCAGCTTGCTGGTGCTAAGATTGTTAAGCCTGATCAGTCTTATGCTCCTGCTTCTCTCCCCAAATAAGCGAGCGACACTGAATTGAGATGGATTGGGGGATTGGGGATTGACGTATAATAATTGCTTGTACATACTTGAAGAAAGGAAAGGTTTGGGGTTACAATACATAAGCACATCAACGCTGTTTGTCAATCATTGGCCAATTATTCCCGACGTGGAAGTGTGACATCCATCGCTTCGTCGGCCGAGTGCCGTCGGGCCTTCGGCCGGGCAGTTCGGCACCTTGTCACGCAATCATCACTGCACCACATGAGCATGCGCAATAATAACAGCCAGTATAACATTTTAGATAGTGCAATAGGTAAATTATAACAGCGAGCCGCGAATTATCGGATCAATCCTCTGTACCTAGCAACCGATATGTTTGTCGTGCCAAAGTTTAGTCGCTTGATGTGCAGACACAACTTCAAACCAACGCTTCTCATTCACAGACAGTGTTACAGCAATGCCTAATTAGAAAACATGCGTTGAATGAATTCTCTGCAATATTTCCGTCCAATAACCATCAATAGCATCCCATTAAATTGCCTTTGGTCAACTTTAGGGCCCACCGCCTGGTTACACCAACTTGAGCTTAGCTGTCTAAAAGCCCGGTTACCCTGCAGATGGCACATTTATATTTATTGCCCGTTGGGTGTTGCCTTGTTGTACGATTATTCAATGACAAGAAGCTTCTCAGTCACGTACATATATTATATCAAGTACATGACAATCAGTTTATATTACCTTAAGAGATTCTGGCTTTCAGTTACAGTCAGACTCAATTTGGTTTTCCCAATTATGGACCATGTCGCATGTGCCAAATGCGCTGATGGTGTACTTCACAGCGAAGCAACGGTAATTATCTACAGCCAATTTATACCTTCATTCTATAACACCGCGCTTGTTAAAAAGCTCTATTGACCTTTGTCGACTTTGGCGAATGCCGGCTGTCTAGTGTCCATCGATCATTCGGCGCGACACCAGAAAATTGAAGGCGCCGAAAGCTCCCCGCTCAAAATTTAGGCCTTCCATTGTAAAACAACAGAACTCAAATGCGTCGCCTCATCTCCCAATACACAACCGGTAGGAAAACATCAAGTCTGCGATACGTGACAGCACCAGAAAGGGAAGATCAAGGTTGTGCACTTTGTATCCGCAGCGTTCTGGCCGTTTCCACAATTGATGCGCGTCCAACCGTCGGGAGCAGATCATCTAGTAGCCTTGCACACACAATTATAGAAGCCTGTGCTGGAACTCACCACGATGAGAAATGTGGCTGCACAGTGAAGTGACCCAACCTCCAAATGCTGCGATACGTCAGAGAAGCGCCGCGAAGTTGACGCCGTGGCGGGGGAACACCTCAATCTAGTCCCGCACCCAATTGCCAGCATCAATACCAAGAGGCCTCACTCACACCGTCAAAAGATGCGTCGACACAATATATACTCACCAAAAAAAAGTAAATTAAGATCGTCGAAATAAAGTCAATTGAGGCGTTCGCCAAGCTGAAACAAGATGACGCCGGGCTCACCAACTCAGAAACGGTAGTAAAACCCAAGACCAGCGACACGCGTATGTCTTAGCTTGGCGCGTGCCAATTGACTTCCCCCCCTTCTCTACTAGAAAAAAGTTACACAGCGAGCCCGTTGCTGGGATACATACATAGCCACACGGGTAATTTATACGAGCGCGAGTGACAGTTTTGGCATGTGCAGTCCTGGCAGTAGCGTTGTGATGAGCCGGGACGCTCGGGGGGAAAATGTCATGCTGTTTACTCCGCCAAGTAATGACGGTCTGCCAAGAAGCCCCTTTGATCAAAACTGGGCATTAGCATCACGAGGCCTAAGCACCAATGCACGAAACCAGTTTTTCTACATTCAATAAGACGAATATGTCTATGAGCATGTCTATGACTGTATTAGCAGCTCACTCTTCATTCCAGTATCTCGCATGGTCAGAATATGTCTCGTGTGCACCCCAAACCTTGATTCCTTGCAGAGACCGTGTTTCAGTGGTCGCGGAGGAAGAATAAGGTAATATTTAAGCATACCAGGGGCTGGACCAATAAACCCAGCGGAGTGGGTGGATTTGGCGCATTAAAGTTTAGCGCCCTCCCTCTGTGAAAGGGGGGAATCTTTTAGAAGAGTACTTTGTAACTGTCATAGATTTGAGGGGAAGGGAGGGTATATTGTTATCGTACAGGGGCTTGCGTGGCCCGTTCAAATCCTGCTCTAGCACAGGAGATCTTGGCTCTTCTTTGTTATTGCGATGGCCCTCACTTTCGTCTCATCCATGGGTCGTGATGTTCGTCTAACGAGTTCTCCTACATTGCTTGTCTTGACTTCAATTTGCTTCAATGCAATTCATCATGCACTGCAAATCAGGGCCATACCCATTCAAAATGTCAATTACGTGGCTGCCCCCTCGCCAAGACTTGACCATTTGCCAATAAAGTCATGAATAAACACCCCATGTCACTGGCGTCTTGGCTCTTCAACCTTCTTGTCTCGTCGATAGGCCTAAAACCCGCCAAGGAAATATACCTCTCGTCGCAGCGCCTGCACTGCCCCGATGCCCAGAGACTTGGCTCGTACCAATAAACTTGCCAGTGCCATTTTATCTCCCCCCTTGTTTTTGTGTGTGCCTTTGTACGTACGTAGTAAAGAATAGATCCCCGGCTTTCCGTCCCACCTTTGATCTACCCAGATCTCTCTTCTGTCGGCTTTCTTTCTTACCTTTTGCATTCGCTTTTTTGCCGTGAACTTTGACATCGAAAACACTCGTTTTTATCCCATTTGGACTTTTATATCCCGGTCCTGTCTTCTTTTGGCGGGAGGGTTAGTTTGCACGGTTGAGGCCTGGTGCTTGTGTCGCTCGCTTACAAGCTACCTCGATTGACCACCACATCACGACATCACCTCATAGTGACGCCCATTTCTTATAGAGGGACTCATATCTGATCTCAGCGACATCATGTTTTCCTCGCCGACAGCGTTTGTGGCGAAGGTTGCGCTTCTGGGAGGTCTTCTCGTTCAATCAGTCGACGCACAGTATTACAAGATTGGAACAAAGGGTACGATGCCGACGACTGCAGTAGATGGAGGAGGAATACTAACCATGGTATAGATGAGATTAAGCAGTCGGCGCGGACACTCGCATATGATCTTATGTTGCAATATGACGGTAACCAGACTGGCATGATTCCCGGTATCCTGCCCGGTCCTCCAACAGAATACAAGGGCGACTACTACTGGTGGGAAGGCGGAGCAATGATGGGAACATATATCGGTGCGTCGGCATTGACAGCTCATCGAGATGGATTACAGACTAATTGGGGGCAGATTACTGGAAACTCACCGGCGACGAGAGTTACAACCACGTAGTGATGGAGGGTATGCTTCACCAGACAGGCGACGGCCACGATTACATGCCCAGCAACCACAGTGCATCCCTCGGAAACGACGACCAAGGCTTCTGGGGCATGTCCGCCATGCTTGCAGCAGAGAACAAGTTCCCCAATCCACCCGACGACCAACCCCAATGGCTCGCTCTCGCACAGGCTGTATGGACGACACAGGCTAAGCCCGAGCGACACGATGACGAGTGCAATGGTGGAATGCGATGGCAGATTCCCTTTACAAACTCTGGATACGATTACAAGAATAGTGCGTTTGTCCCGGGATTAAATGACGAGGGAGGAGTAGCTAACCTTTGCAGCCATTGCCAACGGATGCTTCTTCAACATCGGCGCTCGTCTTGCGCGATACACTGGAAATGAAACATATGCGAAATATGCTGAAGAGACGTGGGAGTGGCTCTGGAACGTCAACTACATCGATCATGAAAAGTGGCTCGTCTACGATGGCGGACATGTCGGAAAGAACTGTACCGACATCAACAAGGCCACCTTTTCTTACAACGCCGCGATTCTCATTCAAGGCGCTGCCTTTATGTACAACTTTGTAAGTCACTCACCTTTGCACCTAAACACATCCACTTACAATCGTAGACCAACGGTTCCACTACATGGGAGGACCGCATCGACAAGCTCCTCGACGCCACGCTCAAGAACTTCTTCCCCAAGGACATCATGTACGAAGTGCCCTGCGAAGGCCGCAAGGGCGCCTGCTCCACCGACATGTTATCCTTCAAGGGCTACGTGCACCGCTGGCTGGCGGTAACAACACAAGTCGCGCCCTTCACCGCGGAGCGCATCCTCCCCGTGCTGCAGACTTCCACCGAAGCAGCCGTCAAGCAATGCACGGGTGGAGACTCGGGTCGCAAATGCGGTTTCTACTGGAGTGGCGGCGAATTCGTGGACCCAGCTGTTGACGAGACGAGCGGTGCAGGCGAGCAGATGAACGTGCTAGCTGCGGTGTCGAGTCTACTGATTGGCGATGCGGAACCGCCTGCGACGAATAGTACGGGTGGTATTTCCAAGGGTGATCCCAAGGCCGGTGAGGATTCGCATGATAATCCGGAGCCGGAACCCATCACAACGGCGGATCGGGCGGGAGCGGGTATCCTGACGTTCCTGGTACTGGCGAGTGCGGTTGGAACGTTTGGATGGATGTGTTTTGATTGAGCGCTTTTGAGTCTGGCGTTGGTTGTAAAGCATATATAAGAAACTCGACTGGCGAGCGAGGAATATTTTTTGTTTGTCGTTTTGTTCTTTTGTTGGAGAATGGAGTTGGCTGTGTCCCGCAGGGATTGAAGGGATTATTAAGACCTTGATGGGAGATACCCAATGAAAGGCAGCATTCTGATAGATTTGTTCAAATACAGATGCTTGATAAGTTAGTTACTCTCGTTTTTGCGCTTGTCTTGTGTCTTCACGCGTGTTTCCATTGATCACCTGTTTTGGCAGCCTGAAGCTTAACCTTGTAGGCGGCAGTCAACCCTACAGCACCTGTTGAAAGAGACACAAGTCATCATTATGAAGCACTTATTAACATATCGCAAAAAGAAGGGAGAACTTGGTAGCGATGGTCATAATCGGCTGCGGTAATGCTCGGATGTTGCCCTTGAGCTTTCGCTGAGCCAACGAGGTCAGCCAGTATGCCACAGGCTGCATCCGATGGAAGCTGCTGGAGATTTGTGGCTGAGGGCTCCTCTGTCGCCACTGAGAACTTAGCTGCTGTGGCGATGAACTGGCTGACTCATCATAGATTTTGGAGCATGCGCCATCTTTAGCTCAACCTCGCAGCCTTTCGCCTTTGGGCAAAGATTTAACAACCTTCATCACCTCAATCAGACACGCAGCGCATTAATTCCTGGTATTCAACAGCCAAAGCCGCCCTTCTATCGAGCTCTTCCGATCGACGCGACGCGACGTGACGCCATGGCTGAATTACCCACTACTGAAGTAGCGATGCCCGCCCCCATCGCATTCAAGCAAAGGAGCCGACGAGCCAAGGACAACGTGAGAAAGCGACCTGCTAGCACCTTGCCAGCGCACGGCGACTCTCAAGATTCCTCTTCTTCAGACGACGAACGCGACGCTGTAGACGGAACTCGGATCAAGCGCAACAAGAAGGGAGTAATCTCAGCATCATCGACGAGTCAACGGAACCCCGATCAAGATCACGCCCCTACAGCCTTCCGCGCGAATCGTGAAGTGCCAATATCAGACACAAACGATGCCACAAAGCGGAAGGACTGGTATGATCAGCCGACAACCAAGGGCCCCGCTCGTGCCGCCTCCAATGTGCGCATCACGACAACCTTCGACTTCAAGCCCGACGTCTGCAAAGATTACAAGAAGACTGGCTGGTGTGGATTTGGCGATGCGTGCGTGTTTGCACATATAAGAGAAGACATTAAGCAAGGGTGGCAGCTTGATAAAGAATGGGAAGAAGTGGGAAAGAGCAGGAAGAAGATCAGTGGTGATCGCGGAAAAGCAGATGCTGTCGAGGGTGAGGCAGATATGGAAATGCTGAGCAAGATCCCTTTTGCATGTATTATCTGCGAGAAGCCTTACAAGAATCCTGTCGTCACTCGATGTGGCCATTATTTCTGCGAGGCATGTGCCCTCCAGAGGTATAGGAAGGACCCAACATGTAAGAACTGCGGAGCTGCGACCATGGGAGTTTTCAACACAGCGTCGAAATTGGAGAAGCTATTGCGGCGGAAGAGAGAGCATGAAGAGAAGCTGGATCGGAAAGCACAAGAACTAGATGATAAGGGGGCATGAAGAGTACGACTGGTTAACTTCTATGAATAAACGGCATTGCTGCGCGCGATCGACGATTAGCCCGGACCGCTTTACTGGCCATCAACGTACGGAAAAAGTCTTCAGCTTCAACACTGCGGGCCTTGCAGATAGCCTCAGATGGCTTTTGCGCGCTGCGACAAGACTGCAAAAGAGCCGAACCTGAATTTTCGACGTTCAAACCCGCGAGAAGCAACATACGCCTCGACGCCGTCTTTGGACATGTTAGTCACGCCAGAGCGTGCTCTGGTCGGTATTGAAACCTGCACAGCCTGATCTAACATGTACTTGTGCCTTTGATAGTCGAAGCATCGGAAAGGCAGAGACGCATCCATCGGCACAAATGTGGCCGACCATCTTACCGTCTTCGCAATATGGGCAGTTTGGCTTGTGCCAGCTCAAATATACGCCAGAAGACTTCTCGGAACTTGTAACATGCTCGTTCTTACGGGACCGTGGGGATCAGCATTGGCGATGAGGAAAGCAGAATTGACAGCGAGGATTGATCTGAATGACCTGTGATTATGCTCTGGTGCTGCCTTGAAGCTTTCACCGAGGCTTCCGGCTTGGTCTTGGACGCGACGGGGAAGCGCGCCAGGTAAATCTGAGATGCATTGTTACCCCGACTGAGCGACAGTTACTCATGTATCACATAGTATTATTGACTCCTGACGATTTGCAGAATCCGAGCACGTTAATGTGACGAAGCGACTTTTGTCGCCGATTGTAGGGAACGCGCTCCAAGGCTCATCTTGGATTGACTCATCGCAATCGTGGGGCCGACTCTCAGTCTTTCAGCCTTGTTCAAATCCGTCAATTGTCAACCTCGATTGTAACTCAAACACCCACGCAAAGATTTCACTCTTTCCATAGCGTAGAAGCAAAAGTGACTGTATGTTGCAATTATAGTTTAGACAATAATTACAGAGCGGAACAAGGAGAATCGATAAAGCATCCAGTGAGCCCAACAGCAAAACCCACCAAGTATGTATTCTCATCTTGAAGTGACAGAAATGACACACCAGACGGCCAAAAGTACAAGAAGTTAGGGTTCTAAGTCAGTCCAACGTCGACCACGGCCGCAACTCAAGACCACTGCCCAACAAACTCCTAAGCAGACCGATCGACTTCTCACGAGATATCGGCAAAGGCTATAAAACTTTAGAATGATATGGTTTCAGGAACGTGTAGATAGCAGCTTAAAAGAAACTGAAAGATTTACGGTTACTTGAAACCTGGAGGTAAAAATGCTAAAGTTCTGGAGAAAGATGTTCTGACTGCATGTTGGATGTGTGAGAATGATCGAAAGAATTTTGTTATTAAAGAATGATTAATTATCTCTGGGAGAAAAGGGCCTTGCAAAGACAGAGAAAGGGGCCGAGTCGAAGATTTGTGATGATGCGACGATAGGGTTCTGCAACAATGTGTCGAAAGCAAGACTGAGCAAAGAGAAGGGGAATGAAGAGTAACAGAACTTAGATAAAGGGGCGAAGAAGAATATCCGAGGACTACTTGGGTTCGTACAGGCGAGAGGGCATGAATATTTGGAAGGCTACCTAAAATGAAAAGCTTCTCCTCTCTGGCCTCTCAGATAAAGCTAACAACTAAAGGGCTTCCCCAACACTCTGCCAGCTTTCTAAACCGACTGGCTCAGCAGCTTAAGGGATTCAATGTAATATGTACAGTCTATGTCGCTGGAATGAAGGATCAGGCTGTTAGAAAGCTGGAACTACTCTAGGCGCTATATGTAGGACTCTTGATATCTACCAGCAGAGAAGTCGATTCTAGACAGCAGCCAGAAAATTAATGTTAATGAACTAGTGAATGTAATAACTCTTAAAAGAATGGGAAGCCTCTCTATTCGGACGAGAATGCATTTGTCAGGCTCAATCTACGGGGATTAAAGTGTTTAGAAACTGTCACGCTAAAGTCCAAAAACCCTCTCACTTATTAATGAGGATATGAAAGTACCAGTTACTTCTGAAATAATATAGAAAGATGTTTCACTTCCTAGAAAATGGGTTGGATAATATGCACGGTCAAAAAGAAATTGAAGTCTTGTGGTTGCAAAACATATCATAATAAACAACTCAGCGGGAACTTTTTAGCTGTGGCGTGTTTACTCACGCCATTTCAGTAGCAACATTACTCCTCAGAGCACTTTTGGCAGATGAACTATCGTTGTCCTGCTCGGCCTTCCCGTCGTCCCAGCCACTCCCTCAAGACCAAGCCAATCATCTATCTCGATGCCACCTAAACGAAGCCACGCGTGAGTTGCCGCATCATCAAAACATGGAAGTTCCCGAATGCCAATAACACCAAAACCACGCAGTCCCCCTAGAACAAACTGAGGCTTTTTCTCCTCTTGTTCATTTCATTTGATCGGCAAGTTCAGTATCCCGCAAGATAGATCTAGGCCACTCCGTCAAAAATCGGTTTATACTAGGTTCTCATTATGGCATCTACAGCAGACAACGTCTACGAGTTCTACCGGCCCTCGAGAGCATTAGCGCTTGTCGGTTGTGTAGTCTTTGCAGTTCTTAGTGTTGTTCACTTATGGAACATCCTTAAGGATCGAAGATGGTTCTGTTTTACTCTTATCTTCGGAGGACTCTGTACGTCCCACCTTACCTAAATACTATGGACCGTCGTTCTGACAATTGTCTCATAGTTGAGATCGCGGGTCTTGGTGCGAGGTTTTACTCGGCGGGCCATTTACGAGACCAGGAATCTTACGGCACGCAAACACTCCTTATCCTCCTGGCGCCCATCTTCTTCTCCGCAGCGATCTACATGCTCCTCGGCCGAGTAATCAGAGCCTCCAGCCATCCCGACCTTTCTATCATCCGAACAGTATGGCTTTCGAAGTTCTTTGTGGTATCCGATGTCTTGTGTTTCGTCGTTCAAGCTTGCGGTGCAGGAATGCTTGTCAACGCTAATAATACCGCTGATCAGAACAATGGAGAGAATGTCATTCTTGCTGGGCTAGCGCTTCAGGTTGTCGTGTTGGTCATCTTCCTTGTTTGTACGGGGGTATTTCATGCGCGACTTGCGAAAGGAGGACTCATAGGGGCGATTAATCCTTATCTCCTATTGGGCACAATGCTCAGTGAGCTATATATCTGTGCGATACTGATTCTATTCCGAAATGTTTTCCGACTGGTTGAGTTCGGACTTGGGGACGATGAGTATTTACAGGCGCATGAATGGCCGATTTACGTCTTTGATATTCTCTTCATGGCTATCGTTATGGCGTTGGGATTGAGTTGGTACCCAGCCGATCTGCAGCTTCATCATGATCCTTATAGACAACGACCAATGACCAGCACGGCTTAGATCAATTGGATAGAGAAGACAGTATGAGAGAAGAAAGAGTCTTGCCAATTTGTACTTTAGCTTGCTAGGAGGACTTACGTATGAGATAGTGTTTTAGCGAGACAATTGAAGCTTGATTGATAGTTGTCGAATATGGGATATGCTACCAATGCCTTAGATGGATACACGAGCCAATAGACCTCGAGATATTTTGATGTCCTTCTTGTCAGCAGCTACTGCATGTCCAAGGATATCCCGGTCATCGGGGATAGCACGAAGAAATAGAGTTTGCCCACGACAGCCCCAACCAAGCACGGAGAAATTCTCGCGTTTCGGTGTCATATCCACAGTATCATAATCCCAAACTCTAATAACCGCTCATAATCTCCCCTTCACTCAAACACCACTCTCTCCAATGCTACTGTAAATCCTCGCAGATCCATTTCTATCCCGGAAACTCATCGCCAAGAGAAATGATAGTCGCACAAACTTGACAGCGGGTGGCTTTAGCACCGTCGAACCCGATGCAAACAGGTGGGGAGAAGATCAGCGACACCAACTCTGAGCTAGCCAGGGGTAAACACAGAAAATCAGACGGTTCCCCACGTTCTCCAGACGTTGGGATGCCAAGATATGGGGGCACTGACGTCGAAAGCGACGACATTTTCCAATTTGGCTGTAACGTTCTTAATGATGATTTGGAGTTACATTGGAGATTGAGTACCGAAGCCAAGGGCTCGGCGATAACACTTTAGCATCGGAGAAAACAGGCAAAATCGGAAACTGATCGTGTTCTATGCTTATGCTTGGGTTATATTGCCTTCTAATATTGATACATCTAAATAATCGCTCACTTTGCCTCCCATATGTGATTCTACCAACTTCACCAAAATGACTCCTCTACTCCAAACAAACAACCACCGTGGTATACATAGCACAACTTAGTCATCGTGGTGCTCAATCTCATCAGCGACCAAGCTCAGGATGTTCTCCTCCCCTGGCACATTTTGAGGGAAGCGAGCGTTGTAGCCGATGACAGATCGGGCCTTCAAATAAGTTCGCGTAGGAATAGAAACCTTCCTAGTGGAGACGAACCACTTGACATCCTCACTACAGGGCGGTGTAGTAAGCGAGCCCGAGTATCTAAGACAACAAAAACCGTCAGCGGGCATTACTTTATTCTTGGCATGCTTAGTAGAACTCACGATCGGAAATCGCCCTTGTTGAGGAGCGATACAATCTCGGACATTCTGAGATACTTGATGTGAGTGGTTTGTCCCAGGGTCGCAATCTTATCCACCGAGTTGAGAACGGTGGTAACGACAGTGGATTTCGTAGCAGGGGTGTCTGTCTTGCCCTTGCGCGTCTCCCTGAATTTATACGAATCGGCCGCTCCATCGTCGAGATCGATAAAGACGCCGATGACGGCGAGTTTGTTGTCTTCGCTGGCGTGAACCATGTGCATCTCCATGGCTAAACTGGTACCGTTGTCGATGTGCTCGCTGGGGAGATGGAAGTGGAATTGCTTCAGGTGGTATGTTGTGTTTTCGATGGTGATTTTACCGCCGAGTCCTTCAGTGACTACTTCGACGGTACTTCCCAAGTTCTCGAACTCAGCACCCTTGGTGAAGTTGGGGATCTCAATATGAAGGTCTGAGGCGGGGATGATGTTGAATGAGCCATCGGCGAGGTTGATGGGGGATTGGTGGTGACCTGTGGCGCATAGTTCGTTGGCTTTGGGGTCCAAGTTGTACCAGTTTGCTGGGCCCTATTGCTTAGAATTAGCTACATGTACAGAGATCTCTGAAGTTCTTGCTGTATAAGAGAGACTGCAGATGAAGTACAAGGGGATTGGGTGGCGTACATTGGCAGCGGAGTATCCAAACTTGGGAGCATGAATAACATCAGCTCTCCGGTGAAGATGCGTTCCATATGCACACGATGCCTGGACCTGCGGCGCACAAGCAGCAAGAACAGCTAACAAAGATATCCAAGAAGTCATGTTTAAAGATGTTGTTTACGCCAAAAGCTGGGGAAACCGTTGAAACTCAAGAAACAAGGTAAAGAATAAGCTTCTACAGATCTCAAACGCATGAAACCGAGAAACACTCTCCATTTAAGTATTCCTCCATCCTCATCCCTACAATCCCCGACAGGTAATATGAAGCCAGGGTTATGATCCAGGGGTCTACAGGCTGGGGCTTACATCAACTGCAACGGTAGGTAGCTGTCTGCCGCCAAAGTCACGCCACAATTGCTCTTACCGGCCAAGCCGGGGGCGGTGGATCTAAAACGGGTGTGTTTATTGCCTGGACGGTAGGTAATCAATGTTGCTGAAGAAAATGAAATAAGCGTCGCCGGGTATACCCTGCTCAGTTATGTCCGAGTGTCCCGTTGAAACTTGGGGACGTTTTTAGTACTGCGCATTCGGGTTAGAGGAGACCCTGAACTGAACTTAACGCTAGTCTGCATGAATAAATTATGCTTCTGGCCAGAGAAGCGTCAGAACTGCCGTATCCGAACTTGCACTCATCCTCATAGCGTTGCACTCGTAAATCCAGCTATTTATCGGTCTTCACCCCGAGTATCCTCTCAAAGCGTAACTCTGGATAATAAAATGACGTGTGCCAGGTTGTTCTTTACGCCCGCAACGCCCCGCGGAGTAATCGCATTAAACTGGACACTCTCCATGGAGATGAGCAGCGGGATATCACTGGCTGGAACAAAACCTCCAGGACCTTTCAGAAAAAAACGTTGCCAAGCGCCAGGGGTAAGGGTCAGGGTCTGGGGGGCTCAGACGGGGCAGAGGTTCTGGACTCCTTGGCAGTGCATTGGCTGTAATCTGACACACGGCCTGGACCTGTGGCTTGAGAATGACTCGAGGGCGTGGAGAATGGTAATTTCACTGCTCAAGTCTCTCACTTGTGGAGTTTTTGGAGAGGATTGTGAATAAGCTTAAGTTTGGGACGATGCTACCTTTCTCCGTACTGAGCGAGTCAGGTGACTTGGCGATAGTGGATTCGCGATAACAGAACCCAATGGAATCATGTTTTGTATGACGACGACGATAAATCCGCTCAACCTCACTTAGATCCCATCGCAAACTCTATCACAACTGCCAAGACTTCAATATCAAGCTCTCTTATAGTCTCCATCCTATCCTGCACAACCCAGTCTAGCCTCAACTTACCGACGATTTGGCTTCCCCATCCCACTTTACCCCTCGTCCTCATTACCAAGCCAGTCACGATACCACGGCAGTTGATACGACATACGCAAGCTTGTCACCTGTCATTTCCCCTTCGATTTCATCTCGAGATCCTTCGAAACTCAATCTTGACATGGCTCCCTTGTACCAAAAGACCCTCGTGCTCGGTGCTTCGTCCGGTATTGGAGAGGCCCTTGCCGCCAAGCTCATAGCCACAGGGACAAAGGTCATTGTCGTCGGTAGACGGCGCGATAAGCTTGAAGAGTTTGTCAAGAAGTATGGAGAGGAGAATGCAAGGGCTGTTGTGTTTGACGTCAGGGACTTGAATGGAATCAAAAGCTTTGCCGAATCTATCGTTCAGTCGGATCCAGATTTGGACTCTATCGTGTTTAGTTCAGGCATCCAACGAGGATTTGACTTTGCGAATCCTGAAACTCTGGATCTATCTGTTCTTGGCGACGAACTTACCACCAATTACACATCTGCCGTGCATCTCACCGCAGCATTCCTCCCTCATCTCAAGAAGCAACCCCAAGGCCATCTAATCTACATCAGCGCCACGCTTGGCCTAATTCCCTCAATGATCCGAACACCAAACTACAATGCATCCAAGTCCGCTCTTCACACTTTCATCCTAAACGTTCGAGAGCAACTCAAAGCTAGTGGAGTGTCTAATATCTGCATGATTGAAGTTTTTCCACCAGCTGTTCAGACGGAGTTGCACGATGAGAAGCATCAACCTGATTTGGTGAACGGGGGAGAGATCGGGATGCCGCTTGATGAATTTACTGAGAAAATATTTGATGGGCTTGTTAGGGGTGATGAGCAGTTTGCTGTTGGGCCGGGGGAGAGCTTGTTTAAGGAGGATGGATTTGAGACGCAGAGGATGAAGCTTTATGAGGCAGGACGTGAGTTTATTAATAAGTCCCTGGCTAAATACCTCAAGAAGTAGGCATATAGGATTATTTCAGAACTGAAGAACCTAGTATGGCTTCTCTAGAGCTATGGCGCGTAAGAGACTATGTGGAATTCCTATACCCTAAGAATGTTAAGTAGCAAACCCAATTTTGCTGCATAGTTGCTTGCATAATTATGTAATCATAAACCTAATTCCTTCACGCTCTGATCTCTGCTTGGCTATGCTACCATTGCAAGCCTGCGAAATCTCTTGATTGACGTCTGGAACATCAGCCAAATTGGGCCGACCAATATTTTCCCTCAAATTCGACTCACTCATAGCTCATGCGCACTCCCCTTCATCTAGCCACATCTTTTGAGGAATGTAATATTTAAACGAATATCTCGGATGAAGCCGGGCATCTATGAAACAAACCTGCATAATCTGCAAATCGCGCATCCTCAGCTGGCCCGTTCTCGTATGATTTTCAAGCCACAGCAGCATAGCCTCACATCCCTGTCCTGGCTTACCTCTTAACTACCTGACTGTCATGCTGATGCTCTGAAAAGGTTATGTAAGAAGCTAAAGAAGGAAGGTAAGCATGTGGATGGTGTGGCGAGGATTACTTCAGCTATAAGCAACATGCTGGATTTGGAAATGCACGGCGCCAGATGTCAGAGCTGAAATCACATGTGAGAAGCCACGGTCGATAGTCTCATTCTTGAAGAGTTTTACGCAGTTTGTGTAGACCAGTATTGGTGTTCTGCCTGGGTTCAGATTAAGTGAATTATTATCATAGTCTCCATTAACTATCTTAGCTATGACACTTGTTGTCATGGCCTGTAGTACAGATCGTAGATGCCTCTGTAGATGCAACACTTTACATCACCACAGCGACGTGATCATCCATATACTTCCCAATATCTCCCAAGAAAAGAGAAGCAAGGACAGAAACTGCACCAAAAGCAATGCTCACATAATACACCCACTTGTATGCCTCAGCATAAGCAATCTGGCCAGCCTGGATCACAATGTTATACAGCGCCTCATTTCCCTTGATACCTGGCACCTCGGCAATCTCGTCCAGTAAAGAAATACTAGTCAGCCCGATAACCTCCCCGATGACTTCAGTTGACGTGATATTGCCATACTTCACCATCGCACCACCAATGTAGTGAATAGCAGCAGGTGTGAATTTGGACACAAGGACATTGTAGTAAATGGTGTAGCCGATGCTACCGCCAATGACACGGATGCTCAGAGTAAGCGCTGCGATAGTCGCGATGAGATCGTCGGGGCAGATGATTGTCGTGATGATGCTTGCTGGGACGACGATTCCTCCGATACCCAGGCCAGCAAGAACGAGAATTCCCCATAGAGTGGACATGTTGTCGGGCCTTGCGACAGACATGGCGCCACATCCAGCAGTCATCAGGATACTCGAGACAACCATGAGTGACCTGTTTGCACCTCTAAACACAGATAGAAGCCAGAGGACGATACATGCACCCGCCATGATGCTGAAGCCAACAGGAATACCTCGGATTCCGACTTGCACAGGATCGTGGCCATACACGTTGAAAGCCTGCGTGGGCCAAAACATGAGGATGGAAAAGAAGTTGGCACCAGAGATGAAGGTGATGATGAGTGTCAGGGTGAGGATCCGAGGTGCTTGGGCAATGCGACGAGGGAACATGGGATACGGCGCAAAGAAGCCCTCCCAAATGACAAAGAGGACTACCAGAACCGCTCCGAGAATCAGAGGAACAAGGACATGGGCCGACTTCCAGGTATACATATATCCACCCCACTGCAATCCAGCCATGAACAAGATCATACCAGAAATGCTGAGAAAACCGCCGACGAAATCAATGCGCTTCAGGATCTCTCCTCGTGTTAGGCCCTCTGAGTTTGCGCGGGGCGGCGGGAAGTAAAACAGAGCTGTCAAGACAAGACCGACAAAGGCCCAGAGAGCACAGAACAAGCCGATGTATCGCCACGTTGAGTGTGCGGCGATGAGTTGTGCCCAGAGAACAGAAGGACAGAAGGGCACGATGGTGAAGATCAGGATGGAGACGTACTTGCCACGCTGGGCAGTCGGTGCCATCTCAGATGTTGCTGCTAGGGCGGTGAGTTCGTTGATACCAGCTCCGACACCCGCCAAGACCATGCCGCCTGAACTACTAGTTAGCGTTGACATGTAAAGAAAGGATTGGGAGGCATACCGATAAAGACATTCATATTGTGAGCAGTAGAACAGACGATCATTCCGAGGACGATAAACGACGCTCCGGATAGTGCAACGTATCGACGACCAAACATATCCGATAGAGATCCGACAAACGGGCAGACCGCTGCCAGCGAGAGTAGGTTGGCTAGAACGAACCAGGTCCAACGATCGTGTCCTCCGATATCAGCATAGATGTACGGCGGGACACCTCCGAATAGATAGACTGGGATCTGGGAGCCTGTCCAGAGAAAGGCTTGCGAAACGAGGGCCATGAATCGTCTTTTTGTCATCTGAGATAAGAGTGTTAGTATACTTGAATTTATGGACTCATGGTGTGTATACCTTTGTATTTTGACCCTCACCCGACTCATCCGCATGAGCCTGGAAGGCGTTCTTCTCCTGATAAGTGGCGGCAGCATGCTCAGTCTCTACATGAGTAGGCTTCTCGTTCTCAGAGTTCTGCCCACTGCCGTCGTGGGCGTCCAATTGCGTCGGACCCATGGCGATGTCTTCAATGGGAGGCTGCAATAGAATATCTGGTAGCAAGGAAGGTTGACTTGTTGAATGAATTAGGGAAAGTAGTTATTTAAATTGAATAATATCATGTTACACTGATCGACTGTTTATCCTCCTTATAAGGACCACTCCCCCGATCAAGGTGCCGAGGCATCCTGTCGTAAAACGAGGGGTCAGGATACGCTATTGAGAGTCTAGACTTGATTTGAACGACAGGAATTGATAAGGAGCCACGGAGAGAGATGGAATGGGAGGTTCTGTGATAGCAAATGATCCTTACAAGTCATTTGCGATCGGCTCTTCGGCACCTTTAACACGAATCTAGTCTAGCATCGGGAGATGGAACCCACACTTGCAGGAAAGCCACGTCGTTCGATCTGCCAATCGCAACTTTTGTCTCTTTTAAAATGATGCTTAATATTGAGGCAGATACACTTGACTCCAGTGTCTGGTTCTGCAGCAATGTACAACGAGTCTCAGAGCGGAAATCATGGTATATTCAGCCCCGTCTTCTTGATCTTTATAGCTTTTCAGATATATTTAGAGCAGCAGGAGTCTCCAGATTCCAGCAGGAGTAGCGGGTTGCGACCACGGAGTATATCCCCGTTTCTGTCTTGGCGCGTTAATGCGACCTCGGCCCCGCGGACCTAGCATGCTAACCCACGGGGTCGAGCGCGGGGAACCCTGCTTAGCTCGAGGATAGTCAAGACTTGCCACGTTCCAAAGCAGGGTTCCCCGTAGTCGACGTCGCGCAGGGCCTAAAGCCTGTAGAGATTGACTTGCTATTGATGGACTGCCAAGGTGTCTAGATCTATTCCATCGAGGGATTGTCATGCGCACAGACTCAGCAGCTAGGAATAGTTGACATGCAGCATTTTGACAGGTCTTGGATTGAGCCCTTGGCCGTCACGATACGTGTTTGTGCTAAATCAGATCATCGCCTTGGACTTGATACGTTCACATGAATTTCCCTATGGGGTTGATTCCTACTTGCAACTTCCGTGCCTATGGAGACTATTATGATGTAGGCGCAGGCACTAGATGTATTATTCTGTGTTATCTCATGAATGACATAGGAGCTGGAAACTTGGAGACAACCCTTCATTATACACATATGTACATCAGCTATCGTACTCGTTATCGTTTAGACTATACTTCAGCCATGTCTAGATCTGAAGCACATGCCTGGGCTCTGCGGAGGTTGGAGCTTCTCTCGGAAGATGTCCGTGGGCTTTATTGCAGACTGTAACCAGCAAGTCTCACCGATAAAGTGTGCCCCCAGAGAAAGAAAGCCACTAGTTGTACACGGGAACAATATTCTCAACCGAACATGCCGCCAGTGGACTTCCAACCCTACTCCTGACAACCCGCCACTCCGGTCTCCCGCGCTCCTGACTGATCACTCGATATTTCTTACCCAAAAAGCTCTGGATGTCAAGGTGTTATCAGCCACATACCCATTCGAATGGGAGAGAGGTACCCAGTAACAATATATTCCCGAGACCTAATCCTATTTCAACTAAACAACCATTTCTCAAACTCTCGGAAGTTTTGTTGCAGAGAGATTAGGCTTTCATGCCCAGGAAGCTATCCTCACCGCTGATGATCGAAGCTCGTGGGCCAGGCTAAGTCTATTTTCAGTCAATTTCCTTCTGCCGCGGGGACGGTCACAAAGCAAGACCCTGGCCAAAGGCTAATGATATAGATACTTGAACACGACATCTCAGATTGAATTGATTGTTAATTTGGGTATGGCGTAGTGATCAGAAGCTGAGAGATGGACACAAGTGAAAGTGACCCCGCAAAGGGACGAACTGCGTTATCGATTATTTTGAGGGTGATTGTGTCATATATATTTGTTCCCAAACATTGGCCAAGCTACACGTTTTGAACTTATAGGGCACATACAAATTAGCTAAAAAAGCCACTAGGCGTTAAACTGCTTAAATTAAATCAGCAAAGTCGACGTGAACATCCTGGCGGCAGTTCGGTTGATTTGATTCGTCTGTCCCGCCAACCCCGAAACTATTGTTATGAACCATGTTTCTTTATTTAGTTAGCCCTGATGGGTTCTGATTTGCCTTAGGGGTTTTCAGCTGGCTACCAAAACCCTATGGAGATCGATGGCCCCGAAAATGCCTGGTAGGTTGCAGATGCAGCAAGTAGAGCTTTTAAGGCGTTAACTTAATATCATACTTAACCAGAACTTCGAGGACTAAGCGCAAGTTAGCATCACATAAAGGCAAAGCTTTATGAAGTGATGTTTCAGCGCGAACATATCCAGTAATGAGAACGGCAGTCAGCCTCAGTTGAGACAGTTTATCCACTTGAGGTTGTGCCAAGACAGAGTTGGGCGCTTATGGCCACGGTGAGGCGTCTCGGTGGACAAAGGCATGCCATATCAAATGATATTTATTCTAGATGTCGTCGCGTCGTTAAATCCTGACGTATGACAAACGACTAGAGGACAGTTTAGTCTAACATCAAATATGCCTCTTGAGCTTCGCCTTGAGTCAGACAGAGCCATTGTTAGCTCAGACGACAACGATTGGATTCAACATATTCACAACGAGTTCACTGACTCAGACCTCGACTCAATTAATGCCGACTCAATTGAAGAGATATTTGAAAAACTCGGAAAGTTTAATGTCCTCGGCCTACTAAATCTGGCTATACGCCTACGCGACATCTCTGGTTCGCTCAAGGGACGTATCTCGTCGGCTCTCAGAAATCTCGGCTTTCGCACGCCACGTATCTCGATTGACCAAGAAGGGAGATGTATCAGGTGTGGAGATATGCATGGGATTATGTCTTATTTACATGAAATGGAAATGTCATCTAAAGCTGGGTGTCCATCATGTCACATCTTAGCCACAGGTATACGACTGTATTTGAAGAAGGAGAAATCATTTCGGAGCGGAAGATTGATGGTTATGAAGGACTGGAATACAGGCTGCGCAGGGAGACAGTTTGTACAAACTAATGTTAGGTCGGCGGCGATGCCAGGGGCGCTGGGAGTGAGGGTCTTTTTAGATGGCGGAGGAGATGTGAAGCATTTGTTTACAGACGCGAGAAAGGTGCCTATGAAGTTTGTGGGCGAGTTGAACTTCTTTGGCCTTGATGGTGGGTCATTTGGTTGAGATTCAAGACGAAGCATAAGAGTTACTGATGTGCATAGGGTCCCCTACATCGTGGGATTTAGTTGGCCTGGCGGCTGAGATCTCTGGCGACACAGCGTCAGACGCTGCATTTGAATGGTTTCGAAACCAACTAGTTCATTGTGTTCAAAATCATCGGTTGTGCAACGAACTCAATGCCGCGAAGCTACCTCCTCGAGTCCTAGACCTTGGCCCTCCTGGTACCGCAGGGCTTGACACTGATATTAAGCTCGTGTCCTCCCTGGGTCAGCAAGATCGTTACGCATGTCTGAGCTATTGCTGGGGCGGTACTATTGATATTCGATTGCTTCGAAACAGATACCACGGATATCTCCGTAGAATACCGTGGGATATTCTTCCCCAAGGGTATCAAGACGCCATTCAGCTTACACGCCAATTGGGTATACGCTACATCTGGATTGACTCACTATGTATTGTCCAGGATGATGAGGATGACTGGCGACAACAAGCTTCGCTCATGGCACAGATATTTCGAAATGCCTACGTCACCATCGCAGCTACAAAGTCGCGGAACCCCAATGATGGCTACTTTTCTGTCAGCCCATCTAAGTTCATCGCCACCAGGATTGAGTCCCAGGCACAAAACGGAGAGACCCGACACGCATATGTTCGACAAACGATCCCACACTTCTTCTCATCAACGGCTTCACCAAATCGTGACTTTACCAAAGGAAATTTCCCTCTCTTGTCTCGAGGATGGGTTTTTCAGGAAAGGCTGCTATCTCCTAGAGTACTACATCTAGGAGACCTGGAGATGGCTTGGGAGTGTAACGAGAGCTGCGCTTGTGAATGCATCGGAGAAACAAGGACCTATGAGTCAGAGCTGAGGTGGACGCACACGAAAGGAGGGTACACAAGGAGAATGGCGGAAGCGAAGAGCGAAAAGGATGTCCAGCCAGAATGGAGAAGTATCGTGGAGCACTACACCAAGACTAGCTTGACTTATCGGAGAGATGTCCTTGCAGCGATATCAGGTGTAGTAAGAGACATGAAACGCCACCGAAGCGATAGATACCTTGCGGGTGTGTGGGAAGACAGCGTGTTGGAAGACCTAGCATGGATGTCGTGTGACAGGACGAAGGCCAGGCCCAGCGGATGGAACGCTCCATCGTGGTCGTGGGCATCCGTTGCGGTGCCGGTGAAGTTTCCGAATAGGCGGACATTCCTGAATGGTAGATATATCCAGGATATGGAATTCTTGGAGCATAGGACACGGTTCGTCGAAGCTGGGATCACCGCTGTGGGTCAGGATGAAACTGCGCAACTGAGTGCTGCTCATATGGTACTTGTTGGGCCCATGATTTCTGCCAAGCTCGATGAAGACCCGGATATTCTGAGCCAAAGGCAGCTCTACCTGGCAACCAACAGGGACAGAAGCCTGGTATTCGCACCAGACTACGACCTAGAGAGAGAAGGTCCAAGTTGCGTGCCCATGGGAACTACGATATATATCCTGCACTTGTGCCAGGAGCCAAAGTTCAGTGATGAAAAACGAAGGGACACAACTAGAAAAGCCTTCTCGCTGGTCCTTAGGAGGCTACATGGACTTAACGGTAGCAACGGCCAAATGGTTCGTTCGAGCGAAGACCCTACAGACGGCACGTACGAAAGAATAGGGATCATGTTTCAAGGCCCGGATCAGGCGTACTCAGAGGGATATGTTGCGGCACATGGAGTGGATTGCGTGGTGAAACTCATGTGAAACTTTCTTTTTACTTGTTTATTCTATTGAGGTCCTACATAACAATTTAGTTCAGTTCCATATTTGTCCAAATTTGTTGCTTGTTTCATGACAACACGTTTGTTGATGACAGCGGTGCGTAACATTCGAGAGGTGTGGATGAGAACCTTGGTTGATCGGTAAGGAATGATTTGTTTCTCTTGACGGATCGCTAACACCCTCTAGCAGTATTCCTAACTGGATATGTCGCTAGTGTTCTAATTCTGCTCTTTACATCTCGCTACCGTGGCCCTCCGCTCTCCTGACTGATGACACGATGAGAATTGTATCTCATACTCGGCGTGCACCCAATACTGGCTTTATTCAAGAAAGCACACGTAATAACCTGATCTAGCTAGATACACTCGTCATGGATGCTTGCTACCATCATTGCATTATCTTAGATTACAATCGCAACTACCTTCTTCACTATCAAAGTATCCCTTATCGAGATCCTCTTCAGAAAGAGGTGAATCAATCGTTGGTTGTGCTCCGGCTATCCATGGTAACAGAAGTAGTTAGTACAATAGTTGAGAGTTAAATGAACTATTCATTGCAACTTGCCGAATTCAACGGTGTGTTGTGGACCGTCGTAGTAGTTCTTGTTCCAATAGTCGCCGCGCTGTTTGTCGTATGGGTTTCCCTGCCTCTTATCAAGGAATGACCCGGGACCAATCTCAGGGGGTTCTGTCCAGGGGATTCCGGCATAAGGATGCCGATCAAACTCCCTGTCGGGGTTGAAGAAGCCGGTGTTGATGAGGTTTGGTTCGACACCTGCCTTGGTCATATTCTCGTCCATTGTGACCAGCGGCACGAGGTTGGCATCTAACCTGGCATAGATATTCTTACCATCAGGTATGTTCCACGCACCTTCATACCCAACCATCATAGCCATAACTCCAGCAACCAGTGGAGATGCCAGACTAGTCCCATCTCCTGTTATCGGCTTTCCTGTTATATGATCTGCAGTGGGCACACGAACTCCCGGTGCGAAAACGTTGAGTTTGCGATGATAATGGGATTGTTCCCATCGCTGATAGCGCGCGTCAATGGCGCCCACGCTGTATGTAGACTTGAATCTGGCCGGGGCGTGTAGCCAATTCTCTCCAGTGTTGCCTGCTGCTGCTGCTATTGGAATACCGGCTGCCCTTGCTGCGTCCCAGGCGTACTGGAAGTCGGGATCTGTTGCGTGCTTCGGAAATCCCATCGAGACATTGATCACAGAGCCTCTCCAGCCGTCGGGCTAAATATAGAGTAAAGGTGTTAGTTTTCCTCTATCCTATTATTATAGTATTGGGACATATCGATACATACCGGGCTCCCCCAATATTTCTTGTGCTCTGAGATAACATCACTAACGGCTAGGATAATGTTAGAATGTGAACTAATACCTGATTTATGAACGTTGGGAATACCTCGAAGGATTTGGGAAAGCCGTCCTCCGCCGTTCGGCTTACACTTCACTTTCACAGACACGAGGTTAGCCCTCCACGCGGGGCTCAACATTCCATTGTTGTATCCAGCGGCGACGACTGCTACTTTGGTACCATGCCCTTCTGTATCTCTCTGAAATCTAATGTTAATTCTTGCCCAGACGTGGAGGCTGTTTTGTACTCACCATTGTCTCGTTGTCGCAGTAAGGGGCTTTGTCTTCCTCTTTTAAGCTGTTAAGATTCCACATTTTGCCGTCTTGACTGCCAAAAGCAGACAGTCTAAGCCGAATGCCAGAGTCGAAAATGTAGATGTTGACACCTTTTCCAGCATCTTCTAACCACGGGATTCTAAAGTCAGCATGTGGGTATACTGTATCCCCTTTCAGCCTTATCTTGTTCCACAATCCAATCATTGCTAGGTGCCATTGAGCGTTGAAAAACATCTCGTCCCACCTCTTACTTACTGCAGGGGTATCGACAGGTTGCTTGGAACTTGAACCACCGTGGTCAGAGCCATCGGGATTGTGATGAATGGGATCTATTTCGGTCTCCCCATAATAATCGTGCCCTACTCGTTTGATACCGGGATCTCGTCGGATGAGTTCATGTATCAGAGTTGAGTTCTGTGCCTCAAGCTGGAAGTAATAGAGATCCAAAGGAGCCAGGTAGTTGAATTCTGATGCCACATCGCTGATGTTGACACCGATGTTGGCATAATGATCCTCGATGGTGTGATTGTCATGGAGGCGGACTATGTAGCTGTGAGGAATTATACTGGTTTTGTTGCTTGGGATGCGATATTTGGCTTGCTGCTCGGACCTAGGTGCTAGAAAGCCGTGAGAGCTCTGAGCTAGGAGGCCTAGTAGTGTATATCGGAGAAACTCCTTCATCATCGGAATAGAAGCTGTATCAAGGCCAAATGTTCTGCCTGAGAGTAGCTGCTACGCCACGCTAGAAGGATATTTCCCCGTAAGAAGTTGTGGTAAAGAGTATTGCGAGGTAGGGATACTTATGCTGCAAACAAGTCGCAACGATCAAGGAGAGCAGTTAGGACCAATGCAGTAGTTCCATTTGTACTGTACTCCCTACTCAATGAATACTCTTCCAAATGTTCGGATAGGGGTAAGCCCCATCCTTTGACAGGGTTGTCGACAGTAGCGGACATGCTCAGCCTGACGGAGAGACTCGAAGCCGGCAAAAGAGGAAAGTCCCGGAGAGCGTAAGCTGACATCGGTCCTTTAGTAGCGCATAAGGCGAATGCATGGACCTTTAGCAGGTCAAATCGACTGATATCTCCACTCTATGCTCAGAGCCATCCACTTGAAAGCAGGAACATGGTACTCCATTGATGTCAGCCGGATGGTTACCTGACCCAGCCTCATTAGGAGAGCTCGATATTCTTGACATGAGTTTCAGCTATGTTGAATGGCAGGTTGATCTTTTCTGCGTCTGTACTGCTGGATATACATAGTGGGAGTCAAGGCTGCATGTTGTAAAGATGCAAATCGAAATTGCATTTATCTCGTGGGAATAAAATATGAAAAGTGAATGTTCCGCGCAAAGGCTGAGAAAATACACTCTGAGCATGTGCCCTGAGAAGTGGAGGCAAAATGCGTGCAAATTTAGAAAATGTAAAGGATTCAAATTGTCAGCGCAATATCCCCTCTTGCTTACTGTAACTGATCCTAATGGCGAGGACTCACAGCCACCATCTTGATGAGGATCAGCGTTCAAAATTGCATAGATGGATCGCAGGATCAAGCATATAAGACGGTCAGAAGATTTACATTGGGTTGTATAAGGGTAGGCTTGCCTTTGATTGTCTTGCCGGCTTTTGTTACCAATGCCGAGCTTGCCAGGGTAGCAATTCGGAAGTCTTGGCATTCTCCGATTAGTAGAGTCAGCTCACTACGGAAATATCCCGGGGAGATCATCGTGGGTCATAGGGTCCTTGATGGTTATAGATAGATTAGCAGAATGTCAGCTTACGGTATCCACTCTAACGAGGACTATGCGAGGTACACTACCCAGGGAGAATATGCTAACGCATAGACAAGCCTGTTTATCTAAGTTCAAAGTATGAGTTAGGGTATTGTCTCTAGTCATTAGAATTTTACAAGTTCTACTTTACTTTGTCCTTTGTTTTGCAGACCTACTAGCCGATCTCTTTGTTTTGAGTATTTCACAAGTCTCACTATGCAAATCAAGCATCGAGGCCTATACTGGCCCTTGGCTGCAGTCTCCTTACTCTTCATCAGCCATACAACAGCTTATGAGAGCCCTGACGGTATCGAGCCTTATGGACATGGCAATGCACCCGATGTTGTTTCTTGGGACACATCCTGGAACGAGTCTTATCCGGCTTCTGAGGGTGATGAACCTAGTTTGGGTGCCGATAGGGGCTTATCAAGCAGAGCTGACGACTTCTACCTGAGAGTCATGCCGTTGGGCGCATCAATTACTCAGGGTTATCTATCAACTGACAACAATGGCTACCGGAAGTGGCTCCGCTCTCAACTTCGATATAAGGGCTGGAAGGTCAACATGGTTGGGTCCAAGCAAAACGGCGATATGAAAGACAGGGTAAGTAACTCGCGGACCTTTAATCCTGAAAGCTAATCTTTCGCCTAGGATAACGAAGGCTGGCCTGGCTATGTCATTGATCAGGTTCACAACGAGTTCAGGAAGTCAATGTGGATGAAGCCGAATCTTGTGCTCATAAATGCCGGAACGTAAGTCGCCATTATACAGGAATTGTCATTCATGAATATCTGATACTGTTTTAGGAACGACTGTAATCAGAAGATCGACATTGACGGGGCCGGAGGGCGAATGAAGGCTTTGGTTGACGACATTTACTCTAATATTCCCGGTGTGACGATTGTTCTATCCACAATTGTCAGAAGCACCAATGTCACCAATGATGCGTGCGCATCAAAAGTGAGCAAGCAGATCCGTCAGCTAGTGAAGACCTACCGCGGCCAGCGCATTGGTCTTGCAGATATTAATCCCGTCCTGCCTACAAGTATGCTGCAAAAGGATGGAATCCACCCTACTGATGCTGGTTATAAGCTATTTGCCTCGGTTTGGTGGGACGCTATCAGAAAGGTCCAGGCAGATATACAACCGCCAGCAAAGGTTAGTGGCATCGACGATGCAGTAAATGAAAAGTCATCTGAGTGCAAGAAAACGGCCGGCAATTCTCGAGCACCAAAACAATCACAACGGGGCAGTGGCCATGACGATGGCATCTACCGACACTACAGCCACGCGCAGGGCGTCCTCAAGTCGCTGCGACTTGAGAACGGTGGTGACTCTGCGTCCCTGATCAAAGATTACCCTTGGCACGTCTTATTTGCCAACATTGTCCTCAACTCTGCCAATTCGCCTCGGAGTTATGCTCTAGATGACATGATTCGCATTCACCACGAGAAAGACGGCACCAATACTTACTGGTACCGACAGAACCAGGGAGGCGGCAAGTTTGCTGCCTCCAAAAGGTTCGATGTCGACATGGATTGCAATGACGGACCTCGCTATGCATTTGCCGATTTCAACAACGACGGTTTAGATGACTTCTTTTGTCTCAAATCCGGCTCGGCTGTCTGGGTGTCAATCAATCAGGGAGGCAACCCACCCAAGTTTAAGAGCATCGGCCAGGTTGTTGGCAAACACGACGGCTATGAAGCAACCGATGTCCGTATCGCAGATATCGATGGTGACGGAAGAGCAGACTACTGTCTCGTTGAGGATAGTGGAGCTGTCATCTGTTCCAGAAATGGTGGTACTGGGGTAAAGTATGCCTGGCAAGGGTTCAAGACAGCCAAAGGATTGCGAGAGACTGTCTTTGACAAGAATCCCAAGTCGGCAGCCAGCAAGTCCGGTGTTGTATTTGCGGATCTCAACGGAGACTTCCGCGATGAGTATATGTGGATTAGCGACACAGGCAGTGTTCACACCTGGAACAACATGCGAGGTTGGGGCAAGGGCATCGTGCCTGAATGGAGGGATGCTGGTCTGACCCATAAAGGCCAAGCTGCAAAGGGAATACAGAATCGCATCAAGTTTGGTCGTATCTACGGCTCTGGCCGCCGCGACTACATTTACCTGAGATCGGACAAAACAGGAATCGACATGGTTGTGTGGGAAAACAGGGGATTTGGTGGCACTAAAAGGAAAGCCGATGGTAACTTCTACTGTGATATGCGCGGCACCGGCTCTGACGACTATGTTTGGATCTATTTCGACGGCCATGCAGCTGAACTCAATGCTAATATCCACAATCCTCCGTTGTGGGGAAACGACCTCAAGATCGAACTCAAGGTACCAGGACCTCGTGTTGGTATACACCTAGCCGATTGGACGGGTGATGGAAAGTGTGATGTTCTGGTACAGAATGAGGCAACCGGTGCCTTGACGCTGTACGAGAATACGTATGAAACGGGTTCCAAGAGCGTTACCTTTACCAACAAAGGTGTTGTCACGCCTGCGACTTGCTCGCAGGGTTGGGGTGTAAGCCCCTTCGACCGCGGCATGAGACTTGCTGATATTGACGGAGATGGGCGGGCCGACGTCATGTGCCTCGAGCCCAATGGACGCATCACGGGCTGGCTCAACCTCAAGAGTGGTATGGAGAATGTGGGCCAGGTTAAGTTTTCAGAGGGGCGGGAGCGAGCCGATATACGTTTTGCAGATGTCGAGAACTCAGGCCGAGCTGACATTATCTACCTTGACAAGTACACCGGAGCTGCCACTGTCTTCAAGAACTTGGGAAGAAAGGCTGGCACTGGTAGTTCTTTCAACTGGTCCAACCGTGGAGTTTTATATGCTCCCATCGACCGTGGCGAGACGATGCATTTCACCAATCAAGGTGGTCTTGGCCGGGCTGATCTTGTTCATGTTCTTCCGTTTACGAACAAGGTAAGCTTGCAATACAACAATGGTGAATCTTGGGCCTCTGGCTTATTATCATTCCTTATAGGCATATACGTATTTCAACGAATGTGGTGCTAGCGGTGGAGATGATGGACCAATAAGTAAGGCAGCCCCATCCATTCGATCACAACAATTACTAACCTCACGTTACTGCACACAGCCGACCCCGGGTTGCCCAAATACAGCACTGGTGGCCAAGATGGCGGCACCGACGATGGTTCTGAAGATGGTGGTGGAAGCAGTGACGACTGTTCCAAGCCAACTTTCGACGGCGACTCCAAAGTCATTCTCAGTGAAAACTTCCCGGACCCATCGTTTGTATTCGATTTCGAGTCTTGTACTTGGTACTCTTTCGGCAGCCAAGACAAGGGGAAATTGGTGCAGATGGCACGATACAACAAAGCTAAGGATAAGTGGGAACTGCTGAGCGACGATCCGCTGAAAGATGCGGGTGCTTGGGGCCAGAATCTCGACATCGTGGCTCCTGATGTACAGTGGAACGGCAAGCAATGGGTCATGTACTACAGTGCTTTCACCCAGGACGACAACGATGGAAAGCGATGTATTGGCGTGGCTTTTTCCGACTCAATCCGTGGGCCTTATACACCACGAGATGAACCCCTTGTATGCCAGCTTGACAAGGGCGGAGTCATCGACCCAAGTGCATTCTATGATCCCGGAAGCGATACGAGATGGGTCGTGTATAAAATCGATGGGAACAGGATCTGCGGCAAGACGTCTATCATGCTGCAACAGGTATGTCGCGTCGCTGCTAATTCGAACATCACTGACGTCTTTCAGGTTGAGAATGATGGTTTCACACTGAAAGACGACCCAGTTGAAATCCTCAGTGAGACAGACGATGAAAAGTTGCTTGAGACACCGAGTCTCGTCTACGAGGATGGTTCGTACCTCCTATTCTACAGTTCTGGGTGTTACACGTCAGATAAGTACAGCATCAAGTACGCAACGTCGGGTAGTATCTCAGGTCCATATGATAGGGGCGACGATGAGGTATTGGGCTCGATCGCTGGGAGCATTCAAAGTCCAGGAAGTGCATCCAGTAACGGAAATGGACATCTCCTATTTGCGTAAGTACTCTAGATCGCTTGGAGCGTTTATCGATACTGACACGTCGACCAGTGCTTGGTGTGACAAGGATCTCACTACAAGATGCTTATATTCCGCTAGTTATAAATTCGAAGACGGGCAGGTTACATTAAATTAGTTTGTAGAAGACTATGTCTAAAATGTATTAGATTAGTCTACCTTCAACTATGTCATCGCCTATAGCCCGGGGAATAAACCTATTTGCAGCTGAGACTCGCGGCTAAGAGCTTAAGCCAGCAGAGACAAAGTAGTTTCCTTAGCTGATTTGTCGTTATTGGGGTCTCTCTCATTGCAGTAGCAATGATGGTACCACTCCCTTCTATCTCTCACAGCACCGGGTTCTTTAGGACTAAGCCGAAAATGTACTTCGGCATCGTCGCTGAGCAAGTTACCCGCCTTTGTCGTGTCATCGATGAGTGTGCCTTCAATTTCTCCTTCACTGATCTTAAATTATAAGGCGTGACTGATGTCCCAGGATGCACTTGGACCCGAGTTTATTCCTGTGCGTCAAATATGAAGCACACTTTCAGTGATCCTATGGATACAAAGAGGAGCAAAATATCTTTCTATAGTTTCCTTTAGGCAGTAGAGTCTTGATATCAGCTGGGATCAATTACAAGATACTTCGCTGCACATGTCAACCCAATGAACTCGAGAAGGTTGAATCCCAAAGCGGGTTCTGAGAAGCACCCTGTCGCATACCGTTCCGCTACTCAGACAATAGACCCAAGTCCGATGAATATCTACCCAAGCGCGAACTCAGCATCTCTTCCCGTCGCGGTGTCGTGCGGTGTATTCATATGGACGTCCAATAAATCCAGAGTCTTGATATGAAGTGGCGTTTGCGATTCCATGATGTTAGATAGGAAGATTATCCAGTACGCACGACAGTAGCCTCCGAGCACTGGAGTCAATGGAAGAGGCTAAGACTTGTATACCAGTGTTCTCATCTCTCAGAGCGACCCTGGTAATTTTTAACCTTCGCAACTTCGGAAAGCATATCTGCTCAGCTGCTTTCGAGGTCGTCACCTCGAGACCAAACGTCTTCCGAGCAAGCATAGCGCTCGCTGGTATGTTATCCCATACTTCAAGATTTTCCCCAGGATGAACAGCCGTGGACTCACGACTCTCATGATCTGGAGACCAGCCGTGCAGCTCCAATTCCAGTTCCTCGAGATGTCTCGCATTGGCCTTGACAAGGCTAGCAATGTTGTCGAAATGACAACCCATAGGTGCTTTCCAGCTGAGTCGTCGAAGGTTAAGAAACGCCGAGAGATCTATGTCAGATGTTCGACTCCAGCGGTTGAATCTGCTACAGAAGGGATCTGTGACGAGGCTGAGGCTCTGGATGCAGGGATGCTTGAGACACAGAATCTCGAGAATCTCACAGGGGATACAAGAAGTATAGTACCAGCTAGCAACGATATTAGAAGTTTCTTCATATAAGGATTTGCCTTACCTAAACGATTCGAGTTGCCCGGCATTGAAACGATTAAGCAAAATCACAGCCCTTTGCGCAAGACACTCAAACTTTACCCTCACAAGCTTTCCGCCTTCTAACCCAAAACTATCGCCCCTAGCCTCCCAAGTATACTGATGAAGAGGAACTTTGTCAGTCCAGTTGCCCATGTAACCAAGCCAGTCACCAGCATGGATACATCGCTTCGGGTCTGCGTCAACACCAGGATCGAAGCGGAGCTCTCTCGTATACTGGAGGCAATATTGCGGTGGTCCATAAGGGTTTATGCAATGTCGCTCGCTCTCGGGATACGGTTTAATAGTCAGGGAGCGCCAGAGTTGGCGAAATGTTATCTTGTGTAGCCATTTTGCCGTCAGCGACAGCCGTTGGAGGTCGATACCGCTGAGCTACCACTGTCAGCTCGTATTGACATGTATCAGTGAAATACATACCTTGTCGCAAATGTTTTCGAGGATTTCTGGTGGGAGAGATGCTAGCATTTTGGCAGGCGTGTCTACAAAATGATGGTAGGTTTGAGAACCGTCATCGTCAAAAGGAGAGGGATAAATGACCTAATATCTCACGAGACTGACTACCAACCTCACCCTCGGGCATCCTCACCATATCAAAAGATGACGTGCGTCAGCACATTCTCATCTCAGCACTTGAAACCACTCAGAATCAATCATTCTGACTGGACATAGTCGTCAGACTATCACCCAGCCAGCTCTCATTTGCCTAAACCCAGACATCTGCCAAGTGGCACCAGAAGCATAATTGAAATAGGTTGCAAAAATGACATAAGATGAGAATTACAAACAAGCACAGAGAAAAACGTAATGCTGGCATAAAGTGAAATGTGCAAAAAGAATTTGTGCTCCCCGAAACCTGGATCGAACAAGTGACCTTTCGGTGTCAGATTAACAATTACAGCCGAACGCTCTTCCAGCTGAGCTATTCGGGGAGATCTCCGAAGCGGAGGAATAGCTATTGGTGACAGCAGAGCCACAAATTGGAGTATATAAGCGTATCACAGTTTCTCAATCAGATATCTTGCTGTTCTTTGTTCTCACTTACCAGTCTGGTAGTTACCATCTCCCAAGGCGTAATTGACTTCACAGCACAGAGTGTCATAAAATGTAAATTTTTATCTCTTGCCTTAATTCATAATGAAACTCGATTTCTCTTCCCTCTTCTGTTGTTTAAACTAATAATTTATGTCGAAGATGGTAAAGAGTTCTAATGTTTAATTATCTAATTACCCTGGGTATCATCATGAATTATTTCCTGTCGCCCCAGTGGCTTTTGATTGCCTCCAAATGCTCTTTGATCGAAGGACTATCCTCGCTCTCGCCACCGACATCCATCTTCGACCTTATTCTCCCAACGAGCAAGTCGCGTGCAATCTTCGGTGACGCGAGCGATAACTCCTCGTCTAGCTTTGCCTGGCTGATGACTTTGCCGTTGCAAAGCTCCTTGACAAGGCTGTCAACAAGATGCTGACAATTATTCGACAGTAATTTATACCGAGGATTTAGTCCGATATGATGTTGTCCTGTCCAGTCGTTAGAAAGCTTGTCACACCGCGGCTTTGTGTAACATACCTATCGCCTGAATCTCCTCATGCGTCTTGGTCGTCTCTCCGATATAATAGCACGAACTCCACGTCTCAACAAACTCCTCCGTGATGACCGCCACCCTGAAATAATTCTTCCCCAGCATCGTCAACTCCAACCGATCGCTCATCAAATCGTAGCAATAGCACTTCCCCAGCCCTCTATCGATAACGCACACCGCCCAATGACTCACGCTGTTCAGACTCATGCCGACATGTCTTGCTAACAATTTGTAGCTTGCCTCCGAGACTTCAAGTACGCCAAAGGCAATAGGCGTTGTGACGAGAAAGACTGCTCTTTGAGTTTCGCGCGGGTTGCATTGCAGAGGTGCCATTTCGAAGGCTGAGTCGCCTGTGACTTTACTCGTGACGAGAGACAGGAATTCATTTCGCTGACGGATTTCTTCAGCGTATTTCGCAAGCCATGCCTCTTCCGCCTGCCGTCGCTTTCTCTCATCCCTATTCACAATGAGTAACTTGATCCACCAGTGGAGCCTTTCAGAGATCACCATTTTTTAGAGAGGTTCTGATAAACAGCCTCACCGGCCGCCGCGAGCTTGTTCAGGGCATCCAGTCCCATTTTCTGCTATAACACTACCATACCGTAGCAACACGTCGAATTATCGCGCGAAAAAGTCGGAAATATTAAAGATGAGGTTACTGGGCTGAGGAGCGTGATGGTTTTAGTAGAAAATTTGGGGCGGTAAAATTCACAGCCACGCGGATATGCCGGTGAATTTCAGCGGTACCCACGCTTGGCATCATGCGCCTCTTTGGCGCTGCAGGTGATGACGCGTGACTGGGCTGAAAGACGGCACGACATTCGGATAGGGCTGTCGTTAAGGCGCATTCATGATCTTCATTCTCTATGGCTTCTATTTATTCTTCTATAAATTATTGGCGATCGCCGCTTCCTTCTAGCAACAGAGGAATCGCGCGCCCGATGTCGCCTTGAATACAAGTGCTCAGACCCTCGTCTTCCTGCTCCCACGGCACCATCGCCTCTGGACCCATGCCAACGCGAATGAGCTTGACTCGCCCGTCACTTCGCATCACCAAATCTTCATTCGGCCATCTCAAAACTCCAGGCGTATTCATCCCGACGCCGAGTTCTAAAACTACTAGATTCTTCTTTTCTCTTAGCACCCGAGTTTTCCATGCTTTCCACTGAACTTCGCCTTCTCGGAAAGGCGCCTGATTGAACCAGGAGCCCGCCCGAACGCAGATACTCATTTTCGAACCGCAGAACCTGCACAACGGAATCTTGCTTGAATCCATCAATTTTTGTGTCGCCTTGTCAATGTGAGGCATTGCATCAGCTACAAGGGGAGCTGATGGCACGACAGCGTCGACTCTGCAGTTATTCAGACACTGTAGATATCCATACGAGCCTTGCGGTGTAGAAAGTTGCTCTTTTGGCCAGCCATTTGCGAGAAACAGCCCGTCAGCATTTGACGTGCGCACAAATGCGTCTTGCCCAAAATTCTTCAGCCACAGTATTAAAGCCTGGTAAGTAGGCGTATTAGACCAGTTGGCTACCATGTTTAAATGAGTGAAGAAATATCCCCATCGATGCTCCTCCGAAGGCCAGTCGTTGAAGCCAAAGACGCTATACAGTGAAGACAATCCGAGCTTGAGACAACCTGGGAAATTCTTCTTGAAGAGGTCACGAGAGTGGTAGTCCAGCCCTTCTGCGGCTGATAGACCTGCGCCGGCTGTGATGAGGACAGCGTCTGCTGAGGCGAGCCAGTCGCGCCCTAAGCTGAGAGAGCTTTGTGGCAGGCTCTTGGCAAGTGAGAGTGGTTTTGTCGGCGGAGGCCCAAGAAGTTTCGAGTAGATCTCGGTGTCTGATTCGGTGAATGTGTTGAAGATGACGTCTGTAACCGTTGTTGATGGATGCTTCTGGAGCCATGACGTGACAGTTGACACTGCTATCTCAGCTGCTTCATCCGCTGGAAATGCAAACAAGCCCGTCGAAATACAGCAAAGAGCAACTGATTTGCTACCGTCCTCCTCACACGGCAAACGCTCTAATGCATCAAGAATCGTCTCATAACACTTGGCCAGCTGCCGCCTCTCAGTCTCGGTAGGCGAAGTACCTCTCTTTAGCTGTGGCCCTACGGTATGGATGACAGAAGACGCAAAAAGAGCGTGACCTTCAGTGACAAGTACTTCTCCAGGCTCAAGCTCTTTTCCTCTGGCCTGCATTCGCTGGAAACACTCTTCTCGCAGCCGTGGCCCTGCCTCAGCGTGGATGATGTTGTCAATACATCGATGAGTTGGTTGAAAGCACCCTAGGCCCTGGCTGTTCGCGGCATTGGTGATAGCTGTTACACCAGTCAAAGTCGTGATGTCGCCTCTCCAGAGATGAACCTTGGTCGCTCGATGTTCATCATGTTGAATCGTCCGCCAAGGTGAGAGTGAGGAAATTGGAGTAAGTATCTTGTGCTGATGAAGTCGTGAGAGGATGGCGTCGATATCTTGAAGTAGATCCTCCGGCAGAAGTGGCAAAGGCGGTCGCACGCACAGGCATTCCCGAAGAAGTGCTATCTTCGATGCTGTCTCAAGATGACTTAAATGGTGTTTATAATGCTGCAAGTTCTCGTCGTCTGCAAGGAAACTTGATCCATTCTCTATTACATCGTCTATGAGACGTGTCAGAATTGTGTCTAAGAGAGAGGCGGTTCCTGTGCGGGTTGTTCTCATGATGATTGTGTCTGACGGTCGATGATTGAGTCTTCAGTTAAATTCAGTTCTGGAATAAGCAGGATAGACCAATATATAGTATCGCAATCCTATGAAGAGAAAGAATAATCAGCACTGACAAATTTGATCCTTTGATGAGGTTTGCTTTATCCCACTCGGATAATGTGGGATACCCGAGTGGGATAGATTGCGTTGAGAGTTGAGACCCATCCCCCTACCCTATTCCACCACTGGAAGGGATGAGATAAAGCTCTTTGACCGTAAAGAGGTTTGCTGAAAAATATCTAGCCTAAAAGCTTACTATAGTGATCTAAACTTACCTCATTGGGAATCGTCCATCGCAATATGCACATGCCAACATTACTATCTTAAAGTCGTGCTTTAGCTATCTGCTGTGCCGCCATGTCGTTCGCTCCCGAGCTCACACCCACCGAGCAATTGAACAAGACTGCAGAAAAGCACGAGGCTACTACTGGCGGAGTTACCCGTGAACTCGCAAATCATACCATCTCCTCCATCGCGGCCCTAAAACCGCTGACATCTGACTCCAAGATCCTCGACAACGCTTGCGGCACCGGCATCGTCACTGTCATCATCCTTAAATCCGGGATCAATCCTGAGATCCACACCTTCGACGTCGCGGAGAACATGGTCAGCATCGCTAGGGAGCGGTTCTCCGCCCACCCAACGTCCAAACGGCCGTCATGGCAGGCAAGGAACTCTCCTTTTCTGACGACACCTTCACACACTGCACCACGAACCTTGGTCTTATGTACTTCACCGACGCGGGTAAGGGCGTCAGAGAGATAGCGCATACTTCTCGTCCCATGGAGCAGCCGTCGTCACAGGCTCTCTGAACTGTGATGGGACATATCAAGATCATCCAGGAGATCCAGGCCCAGATCCATTCGGATGAAACGCCGTTCAAGCCGCCTGTCTCCGACATCTGGCTCGACCCTGATCATACCAAGGCTTTGCTATCAAGCCCCGGGTTCGAAGTGACCAGCACTCCAATCGACAGGCATCTGGGTGGCGAGATGGCTGATGGAGTCGTTGATCTTCTATTTCATGGATTAGGCTCGAAGGTATCCAATTCTTGGAGCAAGGAGGAAAAGGAGAAGGGCTCTGAGATAATGAAGAACATTTAGTGGGAGCGAGACGTTACGTGTACTAGACCCTTAAGCTCTGAGGTACCAGATAATATCTTTGTAGCACGGGAGGGATCTGGCCATGTGTTAGCTTCATGAGTTTATTTCTGATTGAGAGGTTCTTCTTGAAATTGCGACAATTATATTAGGTAGTTTGTACAACGTAATACAGATTTGGCCGGTATCTATATCGATACACAGTGCTCAAAAACCATTTTATGCTTCAGAAAATCTAATCCTCGATGAATCCAAGCTTCACGATCGTTCCCTAAGACCCGGAAACTTTTCGGTCAATGCTGATCCCACGCAAGCCTTCATAGCCTTCATCCTCTATAGCCAGCCCTCCAGAGGTTGTGCCGTACCATTCACCTCCTGTTCATGTTTGTTGGGAGGCGAGACAGCTACACCAATGTTCGGAGGGCCCGCTTAGGGAGAATCACTGAGTCGAGCTCCATGCATTCCAAGTGATTCTCATACTGTTCTATAATCCATTCGGTGCTTCCCTTGGCCACGGTAGTAAGATCCTCTCCAGATAGGTCAAATTCAACAGACTCCAAGTCCACAGCCATAATCTTATCCTTTCCCTCGTCAGTCACCAGATGAAAGTTATCAAGCTTCATATCATCATGGTAAGCGCCATGGTCAGCAAGAGACGTGAAGGTTTGATCTAATAAGACGCGAAGATCTTGTTTCTCGAGCACAGCGCCTTCAGGGGTAGCGAGACATTCTCCTCCGATGTCTGAAAGAATTAGAGTACGGATATTATTGTGCTGGATCATGCCGAAGAAGCGAGGTATGAAGGTGCCTTGAAGAGGTTGAAGTTTGTGATATGCTTTGAGTTCCTTGTCAAATTCCTCTTCCCAATTTGGCTTCTGGGATTTCAGAACAATCCTCTCCGGTAGGAACCATTCTGGGAATTTATTTTGCAGCCATTGGCCAGTTGCTCCAGATATGACCCAGAATAAGGATTGAAGTGCCCGGTCAAAAAAGGTTCTCATAACTCGCAGACGCAACACATTAGGATGCACGTCGTCTGAAGATTCACCGGAAGCTGTGATAGTCCGAGTACCAAATCGAAAGCGCTTAGATTCAATTGTGTTAGCGAACCGACTGGCCTTGGAGCAGTTAGCGAGACTTACAGTGGTTTCTGATTTTCGAATCCCGGCAGTTTCTATGCCAAAGGATTGGGCGGTTGGTAATTGATCTGGATTCTCCATTATGCGGCAAGGCTGGGATTGTAAGAGCGGGTATGTAGTGTCTCGAGGTCAAATTTCAGGAGTCAACAACAAACCAACCATGGACATACGCACGTGCCATCGGTGGCTGAGTAACCAACAGTTCCTGAGGGCGACTGGGGCTGTCAGGCAGAAGCTCCACTGCTGGATCGTGTAACCAATGAAATCGTCCCTCAAATGTCCTCATGTATGTTGGTCAACGTCTTGTTCAAAGACCGGCCATGAAGCGGCAAAAGACCTATAGCAATTGGTGATTCTATTTAGCTTCTGTTTGACCCATAAATGAAACCTTGTAACCGCCCACATCCGTAGTTGTTGGTTATGTTGCTTCATGGAGTGAGAAAACTTCTGACCCTAAGTTTAGGTGCCTAAAATAAAGTATTCTAAATACTTGTTAAGTCTATAGAAAATTGACCTAAGTATTTTTATCACTAGGTGAAGAAGCCCTCAGTTTTTTTGCATCCTTGTGTGCTATTTTTAACATGTCCTTGCAGTGGGCGGCTATGGCCTACTCCATATTTGTATATATATCATGACTAGAGTTGAAGAGAAGCTTGGGATAACAGAGTTTGTCTTCTACACTCGCCCTTTTGTATCTCTCTATTCCTCGCCCCATTACCATGTCTAATTCAGCAGAACAACTCATCCAGCAGCACCCCGCCAACGTGGTGGCCAATCCTGGGTACAAGACCACATCCGATAAGGCCTGGGCCCACGATTATAAGCCTATAAAAACGACAATCGTGCATACCGTTATAAGGAATGGTGTCACTGATGCCAACTTCGAGGATGCCTTTATGGGCATGGAGGATGACGATGCCTTGCGTTTTCGTCAGCCAGCCGTCCCGACAAATCAGCGACATTGGAGACTGGAGACCGAGGCAGACTGCGAGAATTGGTTCAACACGGAGATAACAAACGTCGTCCTTTCTGCGTGGCATGAATACCCACCACTTATGCAGACCTCTCACACAAAGCCCCTTTCGGAAGAAAACATATCCGAGAATGTGGACTGTACATTTTCTGTAAAGTACGGCCAGAAGCGATATACAGTGGCTATTGGCGAATTTAAGCGTAACCTCATTGACCCGCAACAATGGCAAAGTGGCTCCATTACTAGGAGTGGACAAAGAAGTCTTTCGCAAGAGCTCAGAGGGTAGGCGCCGGGCTACTCTGGTTTTTTATTCCGCCTTTAATACTAATAAGATTTAACAGATACGCAAGCAAATACCAGTGTCCTCAGGTCTTTTGCTTTGACGGATCTAGATTGATCCTTTTGCAATTCCGCGCGTATCGAGTTGATGACATCAAGAGCGAGACGTGTCCGATTGACTGTTGGATGATACCCGTGAAGTAGGTGACCTTGAACTATACGACGAAAAGGCTAACATTTTATGACCCCAGAAATACGTCATGCAGCCTCAGGTATGCACTGTATCGTCTCTTAGCTCAAGGATGGAGGCGCTGTCAGGCAGAGATGAGTACAGTATATAACATAGGTGGGTTTCCTATGTCCTCGCGGGAATACTATACTGGTTTGCCGATCTGGAACGCCAATGGTCAAAGGCAAAGATCGCATCCGGCTGGATACCAGCGTAGCGTTGACCAAGCAACTGGGGCATTGATGTGGTGTCATGCTGTTCATCAGTCCGAGTGGGAGACTGGCCCATTTTGGGAATAGCAGAAAAAAAGTCTTAGGAAAACTTAGGAAGATTGAGGGAAGTTTAGGAAGACTTGGATAAACTTGAGTAAATTTAGTATGGTATAGGATAACTTTGTATGAAGTAGTATGATTGTTTGTTAGTTAGTTTGTCTGGCCTTTCTAGTATTCTATGTCTGACTGAAGTACAGTTTGTATATTCACTGATAAAACTCGCTCCGCAGATACCTCAATGTCCAACGCGATTAAATTGGAGGTTGGATTCTTGTTCATCATTAGCTCGCCGGCAGAATGTATCAGACTAGAGGTAGATATCAAATGGCCTTGGAAATCCACCGTCTTCATATTATCACAAGTTCTCGTCCTGGCGTTATGGGTTTTAATAGTGGAATTTTCTCCACGATTGCTACATGGCATGGATAGTATGGCTGCTCAAACCGTGAAGATTACTCAAGATCCAAAGCTATGCTTCAACCTTTCTCAGGCACGGTGCCAATAACAGACAAAACGACACTCAACCACCCCGTCTCTCCCCTCCCGGCCACAGGGACATCCCATGTCCTAGAACCTCGAGTCAGAATCGGGAAACCTTCATTATAGTGGAAAGACTTACCGCCTATCCTTGTCTGCAGTCAATGTTGCCCCACTGGTTCTTAGTAGCCCAATACCAAGAATCCATGACCGATCGCGCCTCACAACCACTGCCGGTGGTAAACGCCCAGACGAGCGAAGAGCCGCTGTTATCGTAGCCACAGTACTGGTCACTGACACCAGCACACTCGGGGTATTGGCCGAGGTTGGACCAGAGGTTGCCGCAGACTTCATCGGCATTGGGCACCCAGGAGTTGGACCAAGCCTCGTAGCGACGGGACCAGTCGTTGGTGAGCTGATTGGTGCAGCGCTCATTGGCGTGAACGTGGTCGGTCACGAGAGCGGCGAGGAAGATTGCGGTGATGCCGGTGAAACGCATATTGAAGAATTGGTTGGTGGTTGTTTGGAAAGGTTTGAGGGAGTTGATTGAAGCTGTTGTAGAAGACTGAAGAGAATGTGATTGAGTGATGGGCTAATTTGAAGACGGATATTAAACTGATATTTATACATAATCTGATATAGAGAAAGGAGACGGAACGCAGAATTGAGCTGCTTGATGTGTTATTTACAGCTATGACCTGTGGCTGAAGCTTGTACCGCCCGCATAATAACCAACCCTTACAAAGGCTCGTACGGAAGGCCAAATCGATATCTATGCTAAAATTCATCTTAAGGGATTTTTTTTACTCTATTTACCCTAATATAGCACTAAAGGCCCCTTTAGGCTTCTAGGTAATATAATATTATTATATTAAATATTATTGCTATAATGCAGCACTATAGACTAAGGCCTATATTAAGGGCTATAGCCTTTTCTCTTATATATATCTATATAAGCCTATAATATACTATTTAAAGCTAAACTATTTACTTTTACTTTTATTGTTATAGATTATACTAAATTTTGCCTTAAAACTGGCTATAGTTATAATAAACTTTATATAGAATTAAAGGCCTTTAAAGAAGTTAGTTTTTGCCTATTCTATTAATAATTACTTATTAAAGCTATTAAGGTTATTAACCTTACTATAAGTAGCCCCTTTAGGCCTAATTTAATAATAATTTAAATTAAATAAATATAATTAATTTCTATTATATATATTAATACTATTAATATAGCTATTAAGAGCTAGTAATATAGTATTATAGTAATAAGCTATAAGAATATAATTACTATTAAATTAAGGGCTATATTTTATATTACTTTAAGATACTTTAAGGAAATTATTTTAGGTATTTCTATACTAAAGTATAATAAAGGAGTTAAAAGTAAAAATATTAAAAGTAAGATTATAGCCTTATTAGGCTTTATATTTTTATTTTATAATAAAATAGTTTATTTTATTATATTAAGCTACTATAAAGAGTTTTTATTAATAAAGTAAAAGCTTATTAGTGGCTATATTATTAATATATATTTAAATAGACCTATTATATATAAAGATACTATTTATAAGACCTTATAGCTAAAGGACTTTTTTAAGGCAGTAAGTATTATACTTTCTATAAAGGCTAAAGCTCTGGTTTTCTTTATGCTTTTATACTTTAATATATAAGATAATTTAAAAGATAGTAATACCTTATGGCCTAATAAGTAGATAATTAAGTAGATAGAAACTAAAATACTTGCTTTAAAGTGTATAATAAAGATTAAAAGGGAGATAAAGAATAAAAAGAAATCTATATAAAATAAAAGAAAGGAGAATAATATTAAAGTTAAAATTAAAATTAAGGTTAAGGCTAAGAAGATAAAAGGTAAAAAAGAGAGATAATATAAAGATTTAAATGCATTTAAGGCATTTCTTTAATTTATAATATTAAATAAGAATTAAGGAGGTAAGAAAAATAAAAAGAAATAAAATTAAAAAAAAGCTAAAGGGCGCCCTTTATAATTAAAGGCCTTACTATAGAGGTTTAAGAAATAATATAAGGCTAGCTTTTAACCTTATAATTAATCTTATCTTAATTAATATTACCTTAAGTCTTTTAGTTAAGTAGCTATATATTAATATTATATATAGCTAAATAAGACTATATATAATTAATCCTACCTATAGGTATTTCTAAAAGACTAATAGCTGGCTATTTCCTGTTAAGTATATATGCTTTTAATTATACCTATAGATATAAGTATATAGAGAGCTTTAGGTTTTTAAAGGTATTTTAGGGAAAGATCTGCCCTTTAAGAATCTTTTTATATACTATAATTATATCTTAGGGTAAATATACATTAAGATTAATATTATTATATTTAAAAAGCTCCTTAAGAGGCTATAGTTAATTAAATAGTATTAGATAAGTATAACTCTTTATTTTATAGATCTCTAGTTAATAATATAAGACCTAAGGCTAACTAGAAAGAATATATAGCCTATTATGCTATTTGTAAATATAATGCGAATTCTATATATATATAAATTTAGAGAGTTCTGTATATATAATTGGCATAAAAAGATATAGAATAGTAATTTAATTTAGAATAGAATTAGTAGAGAAATGCCTATTAGCTATAATTCTTTTAAAATACTTCTATAAGTAGTTAGTATATATATATATATATATATATATA